>NW_028155335.1:245000-277500 GCF_963514095.1 Eutrigla gurnardus | reverse complement strand
AGCCATATAAGGCATCTTAACATTCTAAATGTGATGTCATGACTTCAGCTTGACATCAAAGCAAACCACACCAGTGATGTCATGACTAGAGCTTTGTATCAATTTAAAGCAATAGCAGCATGACAATAATAGATACATGGATGTATGCATAGATAGATAGATAGATAGATAGATAGATAGATAGATAGATAGATAGATAGATAGATAGATAGATAGATAGATAGATAGATAGATAGAAACTCATGGCAGCTACAATTTTAAATATTGAATATATGTATTGACTTGAGTTTTCTAGCAAAGCCATATAAGGCATCTTAACATTCTAAATGTGATGTCATGACTTCAGCTTGACATCAAAGCAAACCACACCAGTGATGTCATGACTAGAGCTTTGTATCAATTTAAAGCAATAGCAGCATGACAATAATAGATACATGGATGTATGCATAGATAGATAGATAGATAGATAGATAGATAGATAGATAGATAGATAGATAGATAGATAGAAACTCATGGCAGCTACAATTTTAAATATTGAATATACTGTATGTATTGACTTGAGTTTTCTAGCAAAGCCATATGAGGCATCTTAACATTCTAAATGTGATGCCATGACTTCAGCTTGACATCAAAGCAAACCACACCAGTGATGTCATGACTAGAGCTTTGTATCAATTTAAAGCAATAGCAGCATGACAATAATAGATACATGGATGTATGCATAGATAGATAGATAGATAGATAGATAGATAGATAGATAGATAGATAGATAGATAGATAGATAGAAACTCATGGCAGCTAAAATTTCAAATATTGAATATATGTATTGACTTGAGTTTTCTAGCAAAGCCATATAAGGCATCTTAACATTCTAAATGCGATGTCATGACTTCAGCTTGACATCAAAGCAAACCACACCAGTGATGTCATGACTAGAGCTTTGTATCAATTTAAAGCAATAGCAGCATGACAATAATAGATACATGGATGTATGCATAGATAGATAGATAGATAGATAGATAGATAGATAGATAGATAGATAGATAGATAGATAGATAGATAGATAGATAGAAACTCATGGCAGCTAAAATTTTAAATATTGAATATATGTATTGACTTGAGTTTTCTAGCAAAGCCATATAAGGCATCTTAACATTCTAAATGTGATGTCATGACTTCAGCTTGACATCAAAGCAAACCACACCAGTGATGTCATGACTAGAGCTTTGTATCAATTTAAAGCAATAGCAGCATGACAATAATAGATACATGGATGTATGCATAGATAGATAGATAGAAAGATAGATAGATAGATAGATAGATAGATAGATAGATAGATAGATAGATAGATAGATAGATAGATAGATAGATAGATAGATAGATAAATAGATAGATAGATAGATAGATAGATAGATAGAAACTCATGGCAGCTACAATTTTAAATATTGAATATACTGTATGTATTGACTTGAGTTTTCTAGCAAAGCCATATGAGGCATCTTAACATTCTAAATGTGATGTCATGACTTCAGCTTGACATCAAAGCAAACCACACCAGTGATGTCATGACTAGAGCTTTGTATCAATTTAAAGCAATAGCAGCATGACAATAATAGATACATGGATGTATGCATAGGTAGATAGATAGATAGATAGATAGATAGATAGATAGATAGATAGATAGATAGATAGATAGATAGATAGATAGATAGATAGAAACTCATGGCAGCTAAAATTTTAAATATTGAATATATGTATTGACTTGAGTTTTCTAGCAAAGCCATTTAAGGCATCTTAACATTCTAAATGTGATGTCATGACTTCAGCTTGACATCAAAGCAAACCACACCAGTGATGTCATGACTAGAGCTTTGTATCAATTTAAAGCAATAGCAGCATGACAATAATAGATACATGGATGTATGCATAGATAGATAGATAGATAGATAGATAGATAGATAGATAGATAGATAGATAGATAGATAGATAGATAGATAGATAGATAGAAACTCATGGCAGCTAAAATTTTAAATATTGAATATATGTATTAACTTGAGTTTTCTAGCAAAGCCATATAAGGCATCTTAACATTCTAAATGTGATGTCATGACTTCAGCTTGACATCAAAGCAAACCACACCAGTGATGTCATGACTAGAGCTTTGTATCAATTTAAAGCAATAGCAGCATGACAATAATAGATACATGGATGTATGCATAGATAGATAGATAGATAGATAGATAGATAGATAGATAGATAGATAGATAGATAGATAGATAGATAGATAGATAGATAGATAGAAAATCATGGCAGTTAAAATTTTAAATATTGAATATATGTATTGACTTGAGTTTTCTAGCAAAGCCATATAAGGCATCTTAACATTCTAAATGTGATGTCATGACTTGAGCTTGACATCAAAGCAAACCACAACAGTGATGTCATGACTAGAGCTTTGTATCAATTTAAAGCAATAGCAGCATGACAATAATAGATACATGGATGTATGCATAGATAGATAGATAGATAGATAGATAGATAGATAGATAGATAGATAGATAGATAGATAGATAGATAGATAGATAGATAGATAGAAACTCATGGCAGCTAAAATTTTAAATATTGAATATATGTATTGACTTGAGTTTTCTAGCAAAGCCATATAAGGCATCTTAACATTCTAAATGTGATGTCATGACTTCAGCTTGACATCAAAGCAAACCACACCAGTGATGTCATGACTAGAGCTTTGTATCAATTTAAAGCAATAGCAGCATGACAATAATAGATACATGGATGTATGCATAGATAGATAGATAGATAGAAAGATAGATAGATAGATAGATAGATAGATAGATAGATAGATAGATAGATAGATAGATAGATAGATAGATAGATAGATAGATAAATAGATAGATAGATAGATAGAAACTCATGGCAGCTACAATTTTAAATATTGAATATACTGTATGTATTGACTTGAGTTTTCTAGCAAAGCCATATGAGGCATCTTAACATTCTAAATGTGATGTCATGACTTCAGCTTGACATCAAAGCAAACCACACCAGTGATGTCATGACTAGAGCTTTGTATCAATTTAAAGCAATAGCAGCATGACAATAATAGATACATGGATGTATGCATAGATAGATAGATAGATAGATAGATAGATAGATAGATAGATAGATAGATAGATAGATAGATAGATAGATAGATAGAAACTCATGGCAGCTAAAATTTCAAATATTGAATATATGTATTGACTTGAGTTTTCTAGCAAAGCCATATAAGGCATCTTAACATTCTAAATGTGATGTCATGACTTCAGCTTGACATCAAAGCAAACCACACCAGTGATGTCATGACTAGAGCTTTGTATCAATTTAAAGCAATAGCATAATGACAATAATAGATACATGGATGTATGCATAGGTAGATAGATAGATAGATAGATAGATAGATCGATAGATAGATAGATAGATAGATAGATAGATAGATAGATAGATAGATAGATAGATAGATAGATAGATAGATAGAAACTCATGGCAGCTAAAATTTTAAATATTGAATATATGTATTGACTTGAGTTTTCTAGCAAAGCCATATAAGGCATCTTAACATTCTAAATGTGATGTCATGACTTGAGCTTGACATCAAAGCAAACCACAACAGTGATGTCATGACTAGAGCTTTGTATCAATTTAAAGCAATAGCAGCATGACAATAATAGATACATGGATGTATGCATAGATAGATAGATAGATAGATAGATAGATAGATAGATAGATAGATAGATAGATAGATAGATAGATAGATAGATAGATAGATAGAAACTCATGGCAGCTAAAATTTTAAATATTGAATATATGTATTGACTTGAGTTTTCTAGCAAAGCCATATAAGGCATCTTAACATTCTAAATGTGATGTCATGACTTCAGCTTGACATCAAAGCAAACCACACCAGTGATGTCATGACTAGAGCTTTGTATCAATTTAAAGCAATAGCAGCATGACAATAATAGATACATGGATGTATGCATAGGTAGATAGATAGATAGATAGATAGATAGATAGATAGATAGATAGATAGATAGATAGATAGATAGATAGATAGATAGATAGATAGATAGATAGATAGAAACTCATGGCAGCTAAAATTTTAAATATTGAATATATGTATTGACTTGAGTTTTCTAGCAAAGCCATATAAGGCATCTTAACATTCTAAATGTGATGTCATGACTTCAGCTTGACATCAAAGCAAACCACACCAGTGATGTCATGACTAGAGCTTTGTATCAATTTAAAGCAATAGCAGCATGACAATAATAGATACATGGATGTATGCATAGGTAGATAGATAGATAGATAGATAGATAGATAGATAGATAGATAGATAGATAGATAGATAGATAGATAGATAGATAGATAGATAGATAGAAACTCATGGCAGCTAAAATTTTAAATATTGAATATATGTATTGACTTGAGTTTTCTAGCAAAGCCATTTAAGGCATCTTAACATTCTAAATGTGATGTCATGACTTCAGCTTGACATCAAAGCAAACCACACCAGTGATGTCATGACTAGAGCTTTGTATCAATTTAAAGCAATAGCAGCATGACAATAATAGATACATGGATGTATGCATAGATAGATAGATAGATAGATAGATAGATAGATAGATAGAAACTCATGGCAGCTAAAATTTTAAATATTGAATATATGTATTAACTTGAGTTTTCTAGCAAAGCCATATAAGGCATCTTAACATTCTAAATGTGATGTCATGACTTCAGCTTGACATCAAAGCAAACCACACCAGTGATGTCATGACTAGAGCTTTGTATCAATTTAAAGCAATAGCAGCATGACAATAATAGATACATGGATGTATGCATAGATAGATAGATAGATAGATAGATAGATAGATAGATAGATAGATAGATAGATAGATAGATAGATAGATAGATAGATAGATAGATAGATAGAAACTCATGGCAGCTAAAATTTTAAATATTGAATATATGTATTGACTTGAGTTTTCTAGCAAAGCCATATAAGGCATCTTAACATTCTAAATGTGATGTCATGACTTGAGCTTGACATCAAAGCAAACCACAACAGTGATGTCATGACTAGAGCTTTGTATCAATTTAAAGCAATAGCAGCATGACAATAATAGATACATGGATGTATGCATAGATAGATAGATAGATAGATAGATAGATAGATAGATAGATAGATAGATAGATAGATAGAAACTCATGGCAGCTAAAATTTCAAATATTGAATATATGTATTGACTTGAGTTTTCTAGCAAAGCCATATAAGGCATCTTAACATTCTAAATGTGATGTCATGACTTCAGCTTGACATCAAAGCAAACCACACCAGTGATGTCATGACTAGAGCTTTGTATCAATTTAAAGCAATAGCAGCATGACAATAATAGATACATGGATGTATGCATAGGTAGATAGATAGATAGATAGATAGATAGATAGATCGATAGATAGATAGATAGATAGATAGATAGATAGATAGATAGATAGATAGATAGATAGAAACTCATGGCAGCTAAAATTTTAAATATTGAATATTTGTATTGACTTGAGTTTTCTAGCAAAGCCATATAAGGCATCTTAACATTCTAAATGTGATGTCATGACTTCAGCTTGACATCAAAGCAAACCACACCAGTGATGTCATGACTAGAGCTTTGTATCAATTTAAAGCAATAGCAGCATGACAATAATAGATACATGGATGTATGCATAGATAGATAGATAGATAGATAGATAGATAGATAGATAGATAGATAGATAGATAGATAGATAGATAGATAGATAGATAGAAACTCATGGCAGCTAAAATTTTAAATATTGAATATATGTATTGACTTGAGTTTTCTAGCAAAGCCATATAAGGCATCTTAACATTCTAAATGTGATGTCATGACTTGAGCTTGACATCAAAGCAAACCACAACAGTGATGTCATGACTAGAGCTTTGTATCAATTTAAAGCAATAGCAGCATGACAATAATAGATACATGGATGTATGCATAGATAGATAGATAGATAGATAGATAGATAGATAGATAGATAGATAGATAGATAGATAGATAGATAGATAGAAACTCATGGCAGCTAAAATTTTAAATATTGAATATATGTATTGACTTGAGTTTTCTAGCAAAGCCATATAAGGCATCTTAACATTCTAAATGTGATGTCATGACTTCAGCTTGACATCAAAGCAAACCACACCAGTGATGTCATGACTAGAGCTTTGTATCAATTTAAAGCAATAGCAGCATGACAATAATAGATACATGGATGTATGCATAGATAGATAGATAGATAGATAGATAGATAGATAGATAGATAGATAGATAGATAGAAACTCATGGCAGCTACAATTTTAAATATTGAATATATGTATTGACTTGAGTTTTCTAGCAAAGCCATATAAGGCATCTTAACATTCTAAATGTGATGTCATGACTTCAGCTTGACATCAAAGCAAACCACACCAGTGATGTCATGACTAGAGCTTTGTATCAATTTAAAGCAATAGCAGCATGACAATAATAGATACATGGATGTATGCATAGATAGATAGATAGAAAGATAGATAGATAGATAGATAGATAGATAGATAGATAGATAGATAGATAGATAGATAGATAGATAGATAGATAGATAGATAAATAGATAGATAGATAGATAGATAGATAGATAGAAACTCATGGCAGCTACAATTTTAAATATTGAATATACTGTATGTATTGACTTGAGTTTTCTAGCAAAGCCATATGAGGCATCTTAACATTCTAAATGTGATGTCATGACTTCAGCTTGACATCAAAGCAAACCACACCAGTGATGTCATGACTAGAGCTTTGTATCAATTTAAAGCAATAGCAGCATGACAATAATAGATACATGGATGTATGCATAGGTAGATAGATAGATAGATAGATAGATAGATAGATAGATAGATAGATAGATAGATAGATAGATAGATAGATAGAAACTCATGGCAGCTAAAATTTTAAATATTGAATATATGTATTGACTTGAGTTTTCTAGCAAAGCCATTTAAGGCATCTTAACATTCTAAATGTGATGTCATGACTTCAGCTTGACATCAAAGCAAACCACACCAGTGATGTCATGACTAGAGCTTTGTATCAATTTAAAGCAATAGCAGCATGACAATAATAGATACATGGATGTATGCATAGATAGATAGATAGATAGATAGATAGATAGATAGATAGATAGATAGATAGATAGATAGATAGATAGATAGATAGATAGATAGAAACTCATGGCAGCTAAAATTTTAAATATTGAATATATGTATTAACTTGAGTTTTCTAGCAAAGCCATATAAGGCATCTTAACATTCTAAATGTGATGTCATGACTTCAGCTTGACATCAAAGCAAACCACACCAGTGATGTCATGACTAGAGCTTTGTATCAATTTAAAGCAATAGCAGCATGACAATAATAGATACATGGATGTATGCATAGATAGATAGATAGATAGATAGATAGATAGATAGATAGATAGATAGATAGATAGATAGATAGATAGATAGATAGAAAATCATGGCAGTTAAAATTTTAAATATTGAATATATGTATTGACTTGAGTTTTCTAGCAAAGCCATATAAGGCATCTTAACATTCTAAATGTGATGTCATGACTTGAGCTTGACATCAAAGCAAACCACAACAGTGATGTCATGACTAGAGCTTTGTATCAATTTAAAGCAATAGCAGCATGACAATAATAGATACATGGATGTATGCATAGATAGATAGATAGATAGATAGATAGATAGATAGATAGATAGATAGATAGATAGATAGATAGATAGATAGATAGATAGATAGAAACTCATGGCAGCTAAAATTTTAAATATTGAATATATGTATTGACTTGAGTTTTCTAGCAAAGCCATATAAGGCATCTTAACATTCTAAATGTGATGTCATGACTTCAGCTTGACATCAAAGCAAACCACACCAGTGATGTCATGACTAGAGCTTTGTATCAATTTAAAGCAATAGCAGCATGACAATAATAGATACATGGATGTATGCATAGATAGATAGATAGATAGAAAGATAGATAGATAGATAGATAGATAGATAGATAGATAGATAGATAGATAGATAGATAGATAGATAGATAGATAGATAGATAGATAGATAGATAGATAAATAGATAGATAGATAGATAGAAACTCATGGCAGCTACAATTTTAAATATTGAATATACTGTATGTATTGACTTGAGTTTTCTAGCAAAGCCATATGAGGCATCTTAACATTCTAAATGTGATGTCATGACTTCAGCTTGACATCAAAGCAAACCACACCAGTGATGTCATGACTAGAGCTTTGTATCAATTTAAAGCAATAGCAGCATGACAATAATAGATACATGGATGTATGCATAGGTAGATAGATAGATAGATAGATAGATAGATAGATAGATAGATAGATAGATAGATAGATAGATAGATAGATAGATAGATAGATAGATAGATAGAAACTCATGGCAGCTAAAATTTTAAATATTGAATATATGTATTGACTTGAGTTTTCTAGCAAAGCCATTTAAGGCATCTTAACATTCTAAATGTGATGTCATGACTTCAGCTTGACATCAAAGCAAACCACACCAGTGATGTCATGACTAGAGCTTTGTATCAATTTAAAGCAATAGCAGCATGACAATAATAGATACATGGATGTATGCATAGATAGATAGATAGATAGATAGATAGATAGATAGATAGATAGATAGATAGATAGATAGATAGATAGATAGATAGATAGATAGATAGATAGATAGAAACTCATGGCAGCTAAAATTTCAAATATTGAATATATGTATTGACTTGAGTTTTCTAGCAAAGCCATATAAGGCATCTTAACATTCTAAATGTGATGTCATGACTTCAGCTTGACATCAAAGCAAACCACACCAGTGATGTCATGACTAGAGCTTTGTATCAATTTAAAGCAATAGCATAATGACAATAATAGATACATGGATGTATGCATAGGTAGATAGATAGATAGATAGATAGATAGATAGATCGATAGATAGATAGATAGATAGATAGATAGATAGATAGATAGATAGATAGAAACTCATGGCAGCTAAAATTTTAAATATTGAATATATGTATTGACTTGAGTTTTCTAGCAAAGCCATATAAGGCATCTTAACATTCTAAATGTGATGTCATGACTTGAGCTTGACATCAAAGCAAACCACACCAGTGATGTCATGACTAGAGCTTTGTATCAATTTAAAGCAATAGCAGCATGACAATAATAGATACATGGATGTATGCATAGATAGATAGATAGATAGATAGATAGATAGATAGATAGATAGATAGATAGATAGATAGATAGATAGATAGATAGATAGATAGATAGAAACTCATGGCAGCTAAAATTTTAAATATTGAATATATGTATTAACTTGAGTTTTCTAGCAAAGCCATATAAGGCATCTTAACATTCTAAATGTGATGTCATGACTTCAGCTTGACATCAAAGCAAACCACACCAGTGATGTCATGACTAGAGCTTTGTATCAATTTAAAGCAATAGCAGCATGACAATAATAGATACATGGATGTATGCATAGATAGATAGATAGATAGATAGATAGATAGATAGATAGATAGATAGATAGATAGATAGATAGATAGATAGATAGATAGAAAATCATGGCAGTTAAAATTTTAAATATTGAATATATGTATTGACTTGAGTTTTCTAGCAAAGCCATATAAGGCATCTTAACATTCTAAATGTGATGTCATGACTTGAGCTTGACATCAAAGCAAACCACAACAGTGATGTCATGACTAGAGCTTTGTATCAATTTAAAGCAATAGCAGCATGACAATAATAGATACATGGATGTATGCATAGATAGATAGATAGATAGATAGATAGATAGATAGATAGATAGATAGATAGATAGATAGATAGATAGATAGATAGAAACTCATGGCAGCTAAAATTTTAAATATTGAATATATGTATTGACTTGAGTTTTCTAGCAAAGCCATATAAGGCATCTTAACATTCTAAATGTGATGTCATGACTTCAGCTTGACATCAAAGCAAACCACACCAGTGATGTCATGACTAGAGCTTTGTATCAATTTAAAGCAATAGCAGCATGACAATAATAGATACATGGATGTATGCATAGATAGATAGATAGATAGAAAGATAGATAGATAGATAGATAGATAGATAGATAGATAGATAGATAGATAGATAGATAGATAGATAGATAGATAGATAGATAAATAGATAGATAGATAGATAGAAACTCATGGCAGCTACAATTTTAAATATTGAATATACTGTATGTATTGACTTGAGTTTTCTAGCAAAGCCATATGAGGCATCTTAACATTCTAAATGTGATGTCATGACTTCAGCTTGACATCAAAGCAAACCACACCAGTGATGTCATGACTAGAGCTTTGTATCAATTTAAAGCAATAGCAGCATGACAATAATAGATACATGGATGTATGCATAGGTAGATAGATAGATAGATAGATAGATAGATAGATAGATAGATAGATAGATAGATAGATAGATAGATAGATAGAAACTCATGGCAGCTAAAATTTTAAATATTGAATATATGTATTGACTTGAGTTTTCTAGCAAAGCCATTTAAGGCATCTTAACATTCTAAATGTGATGTCATGACTTCAGCTTGACATCAAAGCAAACCACACCAGTGATGTCATGACTAGAGCTTTGTATCAATTTAAAGCAATAGCAGCATGACAATAATAGATACATGGATGTATGCATAGATAGATAGATAGATAGATAGATAGATAGATAGATAGATAGATAGATAGATAGATAGATAGATAGATAGATAGATAGAAACTCATGGCAGCTAAAATTTCAAATATTGAATATATGTATTGACTTGAGTTTTCTAGCAAAGCCATATAAGGCATCTTAACATTCTAAATGTGATGTCATGACTTCAGCTTGACATCAAAGCAAACCACACCAGTGATGTCATGACTAGAGCTTTGTATCAATTTAAAGCAATAGCATAATGACAATAATAGATACATGGATGTATGCATAGGTAGATAGATAGATAGATAGATAGATAGATCGATAGATAGATAGATAGATAGATAGATAGATAGATAGATAGATAGATAGATAGATAGATAGATAGATAGATAGAAACTCATGGCAGCTAAAATTTTAAATATTGAATATATGTATTGACTTGAGTTTTCTAGCAAAGCCATATAAGGCATCTTAACATTCTAAATGTGATGTCATGACTTGAGCTTGACATCAAAGCAAACCACAACAGTGATGTCATGACTAGAGCTTTGTATCAATTTAAAGCAATAGCAGCATGACAATAATAGATACATGGATGTATGCATAGATAGATAGATAGATAGATAGATAGATAGATAGATAGATAGATAGATAGATAGATAGATAGATAGATAGATAGATAGATAGAAACTCATGGCAGCTAAAATTTTAAATATTGAATATATGTATTGACTTGAGTTTTCTAGCAAAGCCATATAAGGCATCTTAACATTCTAAATGTGATGTCATGACTTCAGCTTGACATCAAAGCAAACCACACCAGTGATGTCATGACTAGAGCTTTGTATCAATTTAAAGCAATAGCAGCATGACAATAATAGATACATGGATGTATGCATAGGTAGATAGATAGATAGATAGATAGATAGATAGATAGATAGATAGATAGATAGATAGATAGATAGATAGATAGATAGATAGATAGAAACTCATGGCAGCTAAAATTTTAAATATTGAATATATGTATTGACTTGAGTTTTCTAGCAAAGCCATTTAAGGCATCTTAACATTCTAAATGTGATGTCATGACTTCAGCTTGACATCAAAGCAAACCACACCAGTGATGTCATGACTAGAGCTTTGTATCAATTTAAAGCAATAGCAGCATGACAATAATAGATACATGGATGTATGCATAGATAGATAGATAGATAGATAGATAGATAGATAGATAGATAGATAGAAACTCATGGCAGCTAAAATTTTAAATATTGAATATATGTATTAACTTGAGTTTTCTAGCAAAGCCATATAAGGCATCTTAACATTCTAAATGTGATGTCATGACTTCAGCTTGACATCAAAGCAAACCACACCAGTGATGTCATGACTAGAGCTTTGTATCAATTTAAAGCAATAGCAGCATGACAATAATAGATACATGGATGTATGCATAGATAGATAGATAGATAGATAGATAGATAGATAGATAGATAGATAGATAGATAGATAGATAGAAACTCATGGCAGCTAAAATTTTAAATATTGAATATATGTATTGACTTGAGTTTTCTAGCAAAGCCATATAAGGCATCTTAACATTCTAAATGTGATGTCATGACTTGAGCTTGACATCAAAGCAAACCACAACAGTGATGTCATGACTAGAGCTTTGTATCAATTTAAAGCAATAGCAGCATGACAATAATAGATACATGGATGTATGCATAGATAGATAGATAGATAGATAGATAGATAGATAGATAGATAGATAGATAGATAGATAGATAGATAGATAGATAGATAGATAGAAACTCATGGCAGCTAAAATTTCAAATATTGAATATATGTATTGACTTGAGTTTTCTAGCAAAGCCATATAAGGCATCTTAACATTCTAAATGTGATGTCATGACTTCAGCTTGACATCAAAGCAAACCACACCAGTGATGTCATGACTAGAGCTTTGTATCAATTTAAAGCAATAGCAGCATGACAATAATAGATACATGGATGTATGCATAGGTAGATAGATAGATAGATAGATAGATAGATAGATAGATAGATAGATAGATAGATAGATAGATAGATAGATAGATAGATAGATAGAAACTCATGGCAGCTAAAATTTTAAATATTGAATATTTGTATTGACTTGAGTTTTCTAGCAAAGCCATATAAGGCATCTTAACATTCTAAATGTGATGTCATGACTTGAGCTTGACATCAAAGCAAACCACAACAGTGATGTCATGACTAGAGCTTTGTATCAATTTAAAGCAATAGCAGCATGACAATAATAGATACATGGATGTATGCATAGATAGATAGATAGATAGATAGATAGATAGATAGATAGATAGATAGATAGATAGATAGATAGATAGATAGAAACTCATGGCAGCTAAAATTTTAAATATTGAATATATGTATTGACTTGAGTTTTCTAGCAAAGCCATATAAGGCATCTTAACATTCTAAATGTGATGTCATGACTTCAGCTTGACATCAAAGCAAACCACACCAGTGATGTCATGACTAGAGCTTTGTATCAATTTAAAGCAATAGCAGCATGACAATAATAGATACATGGATGTATGCATAGATAGATAGATAGATAGATAGATAGATAGATAGATAGATAGATAGATAGATAGATAGATAGATAGATAGATAGATAGATAGATAGAAACTCATGGCAGCTAAAATTTTAAATATTGAATATATGTATTAACTTGAGTTTTCTAGCAAAGCCATATAAGGCATCTTAACATTCTAAATGTGATGTCATGACTTCAGCTTGACATCAAAGCAAACCACACCAGTGATGTCATGACTAGAGCTTTGTATCAATTTAAAGCAATAGCAGCATGACAATAATAGATACATGGATGTATGCATAGATAGATAGATAGATAGATAGATAGATAGATAGATAGATAGATAGATAGATAGATAGATAGATAGATAGATAGATAGATAGATAGAAAATCATGGCAGTTAAAATTTTAAATATTGAATATATGTATTGACTTGAGTTTTCTAGCAAAGCCATATAAGGCATCTTAACATTCTAAATGTGATGTCATGACTTGAGCTTGACATCAAAGCAAACCACAACAGTGATGTCATGACTAGAGCTTTGTATCAATTTAAAGCAATAGCAGCATGACAATAATAGATACATGGATGTATGCATAGATAGATAGATAGATAGATAGATAGATAGATAGATAGATAGATAGATAGATAGATAGATAGATAGATAGATAGAAACTCATGGCAGCTAAAATTTTAAATATTGAATATATGTATTGACTTGAGTTTTCTAGCAAAGCCATATAAGGCATCTTAACATTCTAAATGTGATGTCATGACTTCAGCTTGACATCAAAGCAAACCACACCAGTGATGTCATGACTAGAGCTTTGTATCAATTTAAAGCAATAGCAGCATGACAATAATAGATACATGGATGTATGCATAGATAGATAGATAGATAGATAGATAGATAGATAGATAGATAGATAGATAGATAGATAGATAGATAGATAGATAGATAGATAGATAGATAGATAAATAGATAGATAGATAGATAGAAACTCATGGCAGCTACAATTTTAAATATTGAATATACTGTATGTATTGACTTGAGTTTTCTAGCAAAGCCATATGAGGCATCTTAACATTCTAAATGTGATGTCATGACTTCAGCTTGACATCAAAGCAAACCACACCAGTGATGTCATGACTAGAGCTTTGTATCAATTTAAAGCAATAGCAGCATGACAATAATAGATACATGGATGTATGCATAGGTAGATAGATAGATAGATAGATAGATAGATAGATAGATAGATAGATAGATAGATAGATAGATAGATAGATAGATAGATAGATAGATAGATAGATAGAAACTCATGGCAGCTAAAATTTTAAATATTGAATATATGTATTGACTTGAGTTTTCTAGCAAAGCCATTTAAGGCATCTTAACATTCTAAATGTGATGTCATGACTTCAGCTTGACATCAAAGCAAACCACACCAGTGATGTCATGACTAGAGCTTTGTATCAATTTAAAGCAATAGCAGCATGACAATAATAGATACATGGATGTATGCATAGATAGATAGATAGATAGATAGATAGATAGATAGATAGATAGATAGATAGATAGATAGAAACTCATGGCAGCTACAATTTTAAATATTGAATATACTGTATGTATTGACTTGAGTTTTCTAGCAAAGCCATATGAGGCATCTTAACATTCTAAATGTGATGTCATGACTTCAGCTTGACATCAAAGCAAACCACACCAGTGATGTCATGACTAGAGCTTTGTATCAATTTAAAGCAATAGCAGCATGACAATAATAGATACATGGATGTATGCATAGGTAGATAGATAGATAGATAGATAGATAGATAGATAGATAGATAGATAGATAGATAGATAGATAGATAGATAGATAGATAGATAGATAGATAGATAGAAACTCATGGCAGCTAAAATTTTAAATATTGAATATATGTATTGACTTGAGTTTTCTAGCAAAGCCATTTAAGGCATCTTAACATTCTAAATGTGATGTCATGACTTCAGCTTGACATCAAAGCAAACCACACCAGTGATGTCATGACTAGAGCTTTGTATCAATTTAAAGCAATAGCAGCATGACAATAATAGATACATGGATGTATGCATAGATAGATAGATAGATAGATAGATAGATAGATAGATAGATAGATAGATAGATAGATAGATAGATAGATAGATAGAAACTCATGGCAGCTAAAATTTCAAATATTGAATATATGTATTGACTTGAGTTTTCTAGCAAAGCCATATAAGGCATCTTAACATTCTAAATGTGATGTCATGACTTCAGCTTGACATCAAAGCAAACCACACCAGTGATGTCATGACTAGAGCTTTGTATCAATTTAAAGCAATAGCATAATGACAATAATAGATACATGGATGTATGCATAGGTAGATAGATAGATAGATAGATAGATAGATCGATAGATAGATAGATAGATAGATAGATAGATAGATAGATAGATAGATAGATAGATAGATAGATAGATAGAAACTCATGGCAGCTAAAATTTTAAATATTGAATATATGTATTGACTTGAGTTTTCTAGCAAAGCCATATAAGGCATCTTAACATTCTAAATGTGATGTCATGACTTGAGCTTGACATCAAAGCAAACCACAACAGTGATGTCATGACTAGAGCTTTGTATCAATTTAAAGCAATAGCAGCATGACAATAATAGATACATGGATGTATGCATAGATAGATAGATAGATAGATAGATAGATAGATAGATAGATAGATAGATAGATAGATAGATAGATAGATAGATAGATAGATAGATAGAAACTCATGGCAGCTAAAATTTTAAATATTGAATATATGTATTGACTTGAGTTTTCTAGCAAAGCCATATAAGGCATCTTAACATTCTAAATGTGATGTCATGACTTCAGCTTGACATCAAAGCAAACCACACCAGTGATGTCATGACTAGAGCTTTGTATCAATTTAAAGCAATAGCAGCATGACAATAATAGATACATGGATGTATGCATAGGTAGATAGATAGATAGATAGATAGATAGATAGATAGATAGATAGATAGATAGATAGATAGATAGATAGATAGATAGAAACTCATGGCAGCTAAAATTTTAAATATTGAATATATGTATTGACTTGAGTTTTCTAGCAAAGCCATTTAAGGCATCTTAACATTCTAAATGTGATGTCATGACTTCAGCTTGACATCAAAGCAAACCACACCAGTGATGTCATGACTAGAGCTTTGTATCAATTTAAAGCAATAGCAGCATGACAATAATAGATACATGGATGTATGCATAGATAGATAGATAGATAGATAGATAGATAGATAGATAGATAGATAGAAACTCATGGCAGCTAAAATTTTAAATATTGAATATATGTATTAACTTGAGTTTTCTAGCAAAGCCATATAAGGCATCTTAACATTCTAAATGTGATGTCATGACTTCAGCTTGACATCAAAGCAAACCACACCAGTGATGTCATGACTAGAGCTTTGTATCAATTTAAAGCAATAGCAGCATGACAATAATAGATACATGGATGTATGCATAGATAGATAGATAGATAGATAGATAGATAGATAGATAGATAGATAGATAGATAGATAGATAGATAGATAGATAGAAACTCATGGCAGCTAAAATTTTAAATATTGAATATATGTATTGACTTGAGTTTTCTAGCAAAGCCATATAAGGCATCTTAACATTCTAAATGTGATGTCATGACTTGAGCTTGACATCAAAGCAAACCACAACAGTGATGTCATGACTAGAGCTTTGTATCAATTTAAAGCAATAGCAGCATGACAATAATAGATACATGGATGTATGCATAGATAGATAGATAGATAGATAGATAGATAGATAGATAGATAGATAGATAGATAGATAGATAGATAGATAGATAGAAACTCATGGCAGCTAAAATTTCAAATATTGAATATATGTATTGACTTGAGTTTTCTAGCAAAGCCATATAAGGCATCTTAACATTCTAAATGTGATGTCATGACTTCAGCTTGACATCAAAGCAAACCACACCAGTGATGTCATGACTAGAGCTTTGTATCAATTTAAAGCAATAGCAGCATGACAATAATAGATACATGGATGTATGCATAGGTAGATAGATAGATAGATAGATAGATAGATAGATAGATAGATAGATAGATAGATAGATAGATAGATAGATAGATAGAAACTCATGGCAGCTAAAATTTTAAATATTGAATATTTGTATTGACTTGAGTTTTCTAGCAAAGCCATATAAGGCATCTTAACATTCTAAATGTGATGTCATGACTTCAGCTTGACATCAAAGCAAACCACACCAGTGATGTCATGACTAGAGCTTTGTATCAATTTAAAGCAATAGCAGCATGACAATAATAGATACATGGATGTATGCATAGATAGATAGATAGATAGATAGATAGATAGATAGATAGATAGATAGATAGATAGATAGATAGATAGATAGATAGAAACTCATGGCAGCTAAAATTTTAAATATTGAATATATGTATTGACTTGAGTTTTCTAGCAAAGCCATATAAGGCATCTTAACATTCTAAATGTGATGTCATGACTTGAGCTTGACATCAAAGCAAACCACAACAGTGATGTCATGACTAGAGCTTTGTATCAATTTAAAGCAATAGCAGCATGACAATAATAGATACATGGATGTATGCATAGATAGATAGATAGATAGATAGATAGATAGATAGATAGATAGATAGATAGATAGATAGATAGATAGATAGATAGATAGAAACTCATGGCAGCTAAAATTTTAAATATTGAATATATGTATTGACTTGAGTTTTCTAGCAAAGCCATATAAGGCATCTTAACATTCTAAATGTGATGTCATGACTTCAGCTTGACATCAAAGCAAACCACACCAGTGATGTCATGACTAGAGCTTTGTATCAATTTAAAGCAATAGCAGCATGACAATAATAGATACATGGATGTATGCATAGATAGATAGATAGATAGATAGATAGATAGATAGATAGATAGATAGATAGATAGATAGATAGATAGATAGATAGATAGATAGAAACTCATGGCAGCTACAATTTTAAATATTGAATATATGTATTGACTTGAGTTTTCTAGCAAAGCCATATAAGGCATCTTAACATTCTAAATGTGATGTCATGACTTCAGCTTGACATCAAAGCAAACCACACCAGTGATGTCATGACTAGAGCTTTGTATCAATTTAAAGCAATAGCAGCATGACAATAATAGATACATGGATGTATGCATAGATAGATAGATAGATAGATAGATAGATAGATAGATAGATAGATAGATAGATAGATAGATAGATAGATAGATAGATAGATAGATAGATAGATAGATAGATAGATAGATAGATAGGAAACTCATGGCAGCTACAATTTTAAATATTGAATATACTGTATGTATTGACTTGAGTTTTCTAGCAAAGCCATATGAGGCATCTTAACATTCTAAATGTGATGCCATGACTTCAGCTTGACATCAAAGCAAACCACACCAGTGATGTCATGACTAGAGCTTTGTATCAATTTAAAGCAATAGCAGCATGACAATAATAGATACATGGATGTATGCATAGATAGATAGATAGATAGATAGATAGATAGATAGATAGATAGATAGATAGATAGATAGATAGATAGATAGATAGATAGATAGAAACTCATGGCAGCTAAAATTTTAAATATTGAATATATGTATTAACTTGAGTTTTCTAGCAAAGCCATATAAGGCATCTTAACATTCTAAATGTGATGTCATGACTTCAGCTTGACATCAAAGCAAACCACACCAGTGATGTCATGACTAGAGCTTTGTATCAATTTAAAGCAATAGCAGCATGACAATAATAGATACATGGATGTATGCATAGATAGATAGATAGATAGATAGATAGATAGATAGATAGATAGATAGATAGATAGATAGATAGATAGATAGATAGATAGATAGATAGATAGATAGATAGATAGATAGAAACTCATGGCAGCTAAAATTTTAAATATTGAATATATGTATTGACTTGAGTTTTCTAGCAAAGCCATATAAGGCATCTTAACATTCTAAATGTGATGTCATGACTTCAGCTTGACATCAAAGCAAACCACACCAGTGATGTCATGACTAGAGCTTTGTATCAATTTAAAGCAATAGCAGCATGACAATAATAGATACATGGATGTATGCATAGGTAGATAGATAGATAGATAGATAGATAGATAGATAGATAGATAGATAGATAGATAGATAGATAGATAGATAGATAGATAGAAACTCATGGCAGCTAAAATTTTAAATATTGAATATATGTATTGACTTGAGTTTTCTAGCAAAGCCATTTAAGGCATCTTAACATTCTAAATGTGATGTCATGACTTCAGCTTGACATCAAAGCAAACCACACCAGTGATGTCATGACTAGAGCTTTGTATCAATTTAAAGCAATAGCAGCATGACAATAATAGATACATGGATGTATGCATAGATAGATAGATAGATAGATAGATAGATAGATAGATAGATAGATAGATAGATAGATAGATAGATAGATAGAAACTCATGGCAGCTAAAATTTTAAATATTGAATATATGTATTAACTTGAGTTTTCTAGCAAAGCCATATAAGGCATCTTAACATTCTAAATGTGATGTCATGACTTCAGCTTGACATCAAAGCAAACCACACCAGTGATGTCATGACTAGAGCTTTGTATCAATTTAAAGCAATAGCAGCATGACAATAATAGATACATGGATGTATGCATAGATAGATAGATAGATAGATAGATAGAAACTCATGGCAGCTAAAATTTTAAATATTGAATATATGTATTGACTTGAGTTTTCTAGCAAAGCCATATAAGGCATCTTAACATTCTAAATGTGATGTCATGACTTGAGCTTGACATCAAAGCAAACCACAACAGTGATGTCATGACTAGAGCTTTGTATCAATTTAAAGCAATAGCAGCATGACAATAATAGATACATGGATGTATGCATAGATAGATAGATAGATAGATAGATAGATAGATAGATAGATAGATAGATAGATAGATAGATAGATAGATAGATAGATAGATAGATAGAAACTCATGGCAGCTAAAATTTTAAATATTGAATATATGTATTGACTTGAGTTTTCTAGCAAAGCCATATAAGGCATCTTAACATTCTAAATGTGATGTCATGACTTCAGCTTGACATCAAAGCAAACCACACCAGTGATGTCATGACTAGAGCTTTGTATCAATTTAAAGCAATAGCAGCATGACAATAATAGATACATGGATGTATGCATAGATAGATAGATAGAAAGATAGATAGATAGATAGATAGATAGATAGATAGATAGATAGATAGATAGATAGATAGATAGATAGATAGATAGATAGAAACTCATGGCAGCTACAATTTTAAATATTGAATATACTGTATGTATTGACTTGAGTTTTCTAGCAAAGCCATATGAGGCATCTTAACATTCTAAATGTGATGTCATGACTTCAGCTTGACATCAAAGCAAACCACACCAGTGATGTCATGACTAGAGCTTTGTATCAATTTAAAGCAATAGCAGCATGACAATAATAGATACATGGATGTATGCATAGATAGATAGATAGATAGATAGATAGATAGATAGATAGATAGATAGATAGATAGATAGATAGATAGATAGATAGATAGAAACTCATGGCAGCTAAAATTTTAAATATTGAATATATGTATTGACTTGAGTTTTCTAGCAAAGCCATATAAGGCATCTTAACATTCTAAATGTGATGTCATGACTTGAGCTTGACATCAAAGCAAACCACAACAGTGATGTCATGACTAGAGCTTTGTATCAATTTAAAGCAATAGCAGCATGACAATAATAGATACATGGATGTATGCATAGATAGATAGATAGATAGATAGATAGATAGATAGATAGATAGATAGATAGATAGATAGATAGATAGATAGATAGATAGAAACTCATGGCAGCTAAAATTTCAAATATTGAATATATGTATTGACTTGAGTTTTCTAGCAAAGCCATATAAGGCATCTTAACATTCTAAATGTGATGTCATGACTTCAGCTTGACATCAAAGCAAACCACACCAGTGATGTCATGACTAGAGCTTTGTATCAATTTAAAGCAATAGCAGCATGACAATAATAGATACATGGATGTATGCATAGGTAGATAGATAGATAGATAGATAGATAGATAGATAGATCGATAGATAGATAGATAGATAGATAGATAGATAGATAGATAGATAGATAGATAGATAGATAGATAGAAACTCATGGCAGCTAAAATTTTAAATATTGAATATTTGTATTGACTTGAGTTTTCTAGCAAAGCCATATAAGGCATCTTAACATTCTAAATGTGATGTCATGACTTCAGCTTGACATCAAAGCAAACCACACCAGTGATGTCATGACTAGAGCTTTGTATCAATTTAAAGCAATAGCAGCATGACAATAATAGATACATGGATGTATGCATATGTAACCCATGTTAGATAGAGTCCCAACGATCTGTTCCTTTAAGGGGGCGGCCCCGTTCCCTTTAAACCCTCTCCGTCACTTCCGACATCCCCCGCTCTTGCTGTTGTGGCACGACATTTAAATCCTCTCCAGCTGTGGCGTGAACAAGCCGGCGTTCTGTTAGAACCCCCGCAAGATAAACTTTGTAGGCAGGTGCCTTTACGGTGCTCTTATTTTCACTCCGCTCATCGGTGAGTTGACCAGTCCGTTCATTCTGTCGCTCGTATTTAACGATGATAACTCATACTAATTATCCATATCGATTCCATAATAATACCGTAGATGCTCCTCTGTCCACCTGTCGGGACCTGCTTGTTGGCCCGATCTGCACCCCCACTCCCCGGTGAGTCAATCCGTTGTGTATTCGTAATTCTATATGTATATGGTGCTGCAAATATCCATTTAGCTCTGCCGCTAAATGCTAACGTATCCACACACACACGGTCAGCGCAGCTACGTGCTCTCCACCTACTTACCGGAATGAATCACATAAGGTCTCGTTTATGCGATATTGACTCTTGTTGGCCTGTTTTGTGTTTTTTGAACAAAATGCCCAAGTGGCTATATTTACTTGAATTGGCTTTGAATTTTATTTGAAGACTTGAACCCTGTTGCGCAACATATGTTTATTTTTGATACTTTTGATACCAAAACTTTGAAATGACTTGGCGTTTAAGCCATTGACTTTGATTTAAGTGCACTTTATTTTGTGATTATTGAACTCTGAAGCTTCACTTGGAAATTACTGATGTATGTATGATGTAATGTGTTTTGTCATTAAGATGACCCATTTTGAATGGATGTAGATTGCTGTTATTTATAGCATGTATTTCTGTTGCTATTTAATGCTCAAACCAATTTATTTATTTTTGATTTATGTGTAACTCATTGTATTCTTGTCTTTGGCCTTGTTTAGGTCAGGTTTTTGTTTAGGGGTTTTTCCCCTTGGTTTTTCCCCCACACCTGCAACGAATTGGATGGCGAGCTTCCCAACCATTGTTCTCCTACCTGCACTGCGGTAGGACAAACGAACCTTTTCTTTTGCCCCCTACGTTTGGATCTTAAATTGGAACCTTTTCCGACGAATGGACTCTCAGAACTTGAACAATATTAAGGAAAAAAACCTTGTATCTGACTTGCACATTTGCCACCTTGCTGTGGTCTTTTTGTTTTCTTTTTTTGTTGTTTTGGAATACATGGGTATTTGTTTATTTGAATACTGTGTACCTGTTTAGTAACCATACCGGCCTATTTATGCCATAACTATATAATATATAATATCAGACCGTAATACCTGTTGCTTTGTATGGTTATTTGCACCCTTGGCTCCGTGGCCGGACCTATTTCTGATTTAATTAATTATACCCTAAGTCCGCAGTCAGTGCCCTAGCCTTAGAGCGTTACATTTGGCGAGCTAGCCAGGAGCCTTGTGTGTGACTAATTTTTGAATCATTTTGGGTTCATATTTTCATGAAAAAAAATTGATTTTTTTCCCCCAATGGATTTCATCACAAACTCCGGCATTAACATAACACGCTCTGTTCTTGTTACCGGCGTAACAAATACTAGCTCTGACGATGAAGTCCATAAATTTCTGCGCAGTTTCGGTACCCTTACCCTTGTGTATGTTAGTGACCCAAAAAGCCTATTTTATAAAAACCTGATCGCTGAGTATGATGACGCGAGCACATTCCATAAAATAAATATACTTCTTCCATACAAGTATAAATCAGATTCAGCTGCTGACCGTGTGTACCACATTACTACTCTCGCCAGTGAGTGCGGCGCTACAGCGGGGAGCAGCAACCCAAACCCCAATCCACCCCCTGACTTCATGAGAAGTTTTAAAGAAATGGCTGACAGCAGCGGAACACGTTTCGAGGACGTGCTAAGAACTGTGATGACTCAAATCCAACAGCATTTAGAAATGAGTGGAACAGCTCAGGATAAAAATAATGGAAATGAAATCGATGAGACAAATACAGAGGAAACGCAGGATTCAAAGGTGGACATTCAAGCCACAGCACAGCCCGCGCCTGAGCCATTAATGTCACTGCCTGTACAACATCCCTCTCAACCGCCCTCTCGTCCGTCCTTTACTGGTCAGCCAGGGACAAGACCTCGAGTAAGCTCTCAACCTGAACAAAGGGGACCTGGTTATACTCCACGGGTTTCCCTCTCTCAAAATGACCTCAACCCACCAGAGATACAAAGGATTGTTGTTGAACATGTTGTTCGAAATACTGACCTGAGTGTTCCTACATTGCTTCGCCTCCGTTCATTCTCTGGCCGCCAACCAAAGCCTAATAATGAAGCAGACTATGAAGCATGGCGTTCCCAAATTGACTTGCTGCTTGCTGATCCCAATCTGTCTGCTTTACACGTTACCAGACGCATCATGGAGAGCCTGTTGACACCCGCTGCTGACCTGGTTAAAGGACTTGGACCTGACACACCTCCCGCTGTCCTGCTGCGTGTTCTGGACTCTGCTTTTGGGACGGTACAGGACGGAGAGGAGTTGTATGCTCAATATCTGAATATCCTGCAAAATACAGGAGAGCAACCATCATTCTACCTTCAGCGGCTTCAGCTCATGCTCAACACTGTTGTGAAGAGAGGAGGAATTTCAGCTGCTGAGACAGACAAACAATTGCTGAATCAGTTTGTGCGTGGATGCTGGGACAACGCTGTAATCACCAAGTTACAATTAGAGCAGCGCAAAAACAATCCTCCGCCCTTTTCAGAACTCCTGCTGTTATTACGTACAGAAGAAGACCGACAACAGGCTAAAGAAACACTGATGAAGAAACACATCGGCTCCAGTACTTCTAAGCCGAAAGCTGATATTAAGTCGCAGAGTATTTGTTCCTGTAGCCATACCAGTTCCAGCGAACTTAAAGAACTGAAAGAACAAATGAGACAGCTACAGCTCCAGATGTCTGCCTTCCTGTCTGCACAGAAAAATCCAGCAGAATTCAAGCCAGCACCGCGCCAGTCCAGTCGCCCTTCAACGAAACCTATCGTCAAGCCGAAGCCATGGTACTGTTTCAACTGTGGTCAAGACGGCCATGTGTCTTCCTCCTGTATTGACGCAGCAAATCCCAGCCTGGTTGAGCAGAAGAGGAAGCTGCTTCGTCAAAAACAGCAAGCATGGACTAATAAGGACACTCAGTCAAACTAGAAGCAGTTTCTGTGATGGGACACTCAGAAGCTGCAACCACGACCAGTCCCAAAGAGTTACACCGAGTGCCACAGTTACCAAGGGGCCTCGTGGGAATGAAGAGTACAGGACAAATCCAAATAAAAGGAAACCATTTCAACTGTCTTTTCGATACTGGCTCCCAGGTAACAACTGTGCCCCACTCGTTCTACAACACTTACCTTTCTGACCATGAGATTAAGCCACTAAATGACCTGTTGGAAATAGAAGGGGCTAATGGACAGTCTGTGCCTTATTTGGGGTACATTGAAATAAACATTACCTTACCACCTGCTTTTCTCGGCTCCCCCATCGCTGTGGATACTCTGGCTCTTGTGGTTCCAGACCTAAACCAGTCTCAACCCTTGATCCTTGTTGGCACTAACACCCTCGACTCTGCCTATGATGAATTCTGTGAACGTTACCCTGATCAGCTCATCCAGCCTGCTGCCTCAGGTTATCAAGCTGTAGTCAAGATTCTTCAGCGGCGCCACAGTCACAGCCTGGATGACCAATATGCCACCCTGCAACTCAACCACCCGTTCACCATCTTTGCTGGCCAAACTGCTGTCCTTGAGGGATTTCTGGCCACACGGTTGCTGCAGGGGGAAACTGCTGTTGTAATTGAGCACCCTGGTTCATGTGCTCTGCCTGGTGGTCTCATTGTCAAGGCCTGTCTTGCTGATCTGCCTGCACGCCAGCCATGCCATCTACCAGTAATTGTAACCAATGAGTCCGACCATGACATCACTATCCCAGCACGAACAGTCATCGCTCAAGTAAGTGCATTCCAACGCATCTGTTCCAACAAGCAAAGTGTCCATACATTCCAACCTGCAGATATTCCGCCTCCACTACCATACGACTTCGGAGACTCTCCTCTACCACTTGAGTGGAAGCAGCGCATCATTGAACACCTTAACAGCATTCCTGAGGTCTTCGCAAAGCACGACCTGGATTTTGGCCGGACAGACAGGGTGGAACATCAAATAAAGCTGTCTGATCCCAGCCCATTCAAGCAAAGGCCCAGGCCAATCCACCCTCAGGATGTTGATGCTGTGAGAAGTCATCTCAAGGAGCTGCTGGAGTCTGGAATTATCAGAGAGTCGGAATCGCCCTTTGCATCTCCAATCGTCGTCGTGCGCAAGAAAAATGGGAGTGTGCGCTTATGCATTGACTACCGGAAATTAAATCTGCAGACAATCAAGGACGCTTACCCACTTCCCAAACTGGAGGACACCTTTTCTGCGCTTTCAGGATCCAAATGGTTTTCCGTGCTTGATTTGAAGTCTGGTTACTACCAGATCGAAATGAATGACGCAGATAAAGCAAAGACTGCTTTCGTATGCCCTTTGGGGTTCTACGAGTTCAACAGGATGCCGCAGGGGGTGACCAACGCGCCAAGCACTTTTCAACGGCTTATGGAGAGGTGCATGGGGGACCTGCACTTAAAAGAGGTCTTGGTTTTCATTGATGATATCATCATCTTTGCCCCAACTCTTGAGGAGCATGAGAAGCGACTGATGAGAGTTCTAAACCGTCTGAAGGAGTTCGGATTGAAATTGTCAGTAGAGAAATGCTCATTCTTCCAAACTTCCGTTAAATACCTTGGACATGTGGTTTCACAAGATGGCATCAAAACTGACCCAGACAAGATCAAGACCTTGACATCCTGGCCAGTTCCCCAAAACCTTAAAGAATTACGGTCTTTTCTTGGTTTCGCTGGATACTACCGGAGATTTGTCCAAAGCTATTCAGCAATTGTAAAACCACTCCACGACCTCACTTCAGGATACCCTCCGTCACAGAGGAAGTTTAAATCCAAGATTCAGCCTAATGCTTACTTAAACCCCAAAGAGCCGTTTGGTGGGCGTTGGTCAGAAGATTGTCAAAGAGCATTTGAAACCATCATCGCCAAACTTACCACCTCACCGGTCCTAGCATTTGCAGACCCTAGGAAGCCATACATTCTTCACACTGATGCAAGTGCCACCGGACTTGGAGCCATACTCTACCAAGAACATGGTGGGATGAACAGAGTAGTGGCTTATGCCAGCCGTGGTCTTTCCAGGAGTGAAGCCAACTACCCTGCCCATAAATTGGAGTTCCTGGCTCTCAAGTGGGCGGTTTGTGAAAAGTTTAATGATTATCTCTATGGCGCACAATTCACAGTTGTCACAGACAGCAACCCATTAACGTACCTGTTGACATCTGCTAAGCTCGACGCCACCAGCTATAGATGGCTGTCTGCCTTGTCCACATTTGATTTTAAAATCACCTACAGAGCTGGCAAGCAGAATGCAGACGCTGATGGTTTGTCCCGCAGGCCTCACGGTGAGCTGTCTGATGATTACACATCGAGGAAAGAACAAGAACGCATTATGAAATTTGCCCAGCAACACCTTGATGACCCAGCAGGTGTCACTCTCGACCAGCAGACTATCAAAGCCGTCTCCGACCGTCATCTGCTGTACAGTCCAGACACTGCTCCCAACCATGCCCTTGTGCTGTCCATGTCAGTCCATGCTGACAGTGTTCCAGACAGTTTTGTGGACGACACCCAATTCACCTCGCCTCTACTCCCTCGGCTCTCAGCCACCGAACTTGCTTCCAAGCAGCGAGCCGACCCCATAATCCAGCACGTCATCGCACAGCTCGAGCGTGGAGAGTCGCCACCACCATTGCTGAGAGACCAACTTCCTAATCTGCCTCTGTTACTGAGAGAAGTTAATAAATTGGAGCTCCGTAACAACCTTCTCGTCAGGAGGAGACAGGTGGGAAGCGAGCACACATACCAACTAGTGTTGCCGGAGGAGTACAGATCGGAGGTGCTTCACCAGCTCCACAACCAAATGGGCCATATGGGGATCGAAAGAACTCTGGACTTGATCCGTTCCCGCTTCTACTGGCCGCGTATGTCCGTTGATGTAGTCAACAAAGTAAAAACCTGTGAGAGATGTGTGCGACGGAAGTCCTTACCTGAACATGTGGCACCTCTTGTCAACATCCAGACATCCTGTCCCCTTGAGTTGGTTTGCATGGATTTCTTGTCTGTGGAGCCAGATGGAAGAACCAAGGATATTCTCGTTATGACAGACCATTTCACAAAGTATGCCATTGCTGTGCCAACTCCTAACCAAAAAGCCACAACCGTTGCCAAGTGTCTGTGGGACAATTTCCTTGTTCATTATGGCATTCCAGAAAGGTTGCATAGTGATCAAGGCACCGACTTCGAGTCAAAGATCATTCGAGAACTTTGTCAAATGGCTGGCATACGCAAGACACGAACTACTCCCTACCATCCGAGAGGCAATCCTGTGGAGCGGTTCAATAGAACATTGCTGGGCATGCTGGGAACATTAACTGAACAAGAAAAACACCATTGGAAAGACTTTGTAAAACCCCTTGTGCACGCTTATAACTGCACAAAGAATGACGCTACGGGATTCTCACCTTACGAACTCATGTTCGGACGTCAACCTAGGCTTCCTGTGGACCTTGCTTTTGGACTACCACTGAATGATGACAAGCCTGACTCTCACTCACAGTACGTCCAGAAACTAAAGTCCCACCTGGAAGACAGTTACAAGCTGGCCATCGAGAATTCCCAGAAACTTATGGACAGGAATAAGCTCCGCTTTGACCGTCATGTGACACCGTCTGAGCTGAGTGTTGGCGACAGGGTCCTGGTGAAGAACGTACGCTTGAGAGGCAAGCACAAACTGGCTGATAAATGGGAGCCCGACGTGTATATTGTGGTCAAGAAAGCCGGCAATCTTCCCGTATACACTGTAAGACCTGAGGGCAAAGACAAGCCATTACGAACCCTGCACAGGGATCTTCTCCTTCCTTGTGGGTATTTATCTGCTCAAGAGAAAGTCCTACCTGTGAAGAGGGATAAAGGAAAGTCTCTTACCTTGCTTCCTCCAGACCCTGTTGATGATGAAATGGATGATAACGACATTCCAATTTTACATATTCCATCCACACTCGAACCACTAAGATTTTCAACTGTGATTGACCTACCCACTGCCCAGCAGCCTGCTCCTTCCCCTAAATCACCTGTGGACCCTCTTCCGTTACCAGCCTCCATCATTCAAGGAGTTGGGAATGTGGAAGAAGATAAAGAGCCCTCGGTGGTTGAAAAGGAACCACTGGCTGTGGATATAGTGGAACCTGAAGTTGTCGTTCAAAATGTTGACCCTGAGCCTGAACACCTTGAACCTGTTGAACATGCTGATGACTCCAGACTACAAGGAAGTCCTCCTCTCCCCCCAGAGCCGATCAGCAGTGACCCAGAACCTGACTCACCAGTGGGCTCAGGGCTGTCAAGTCCTGAACCACTGCATCGTTCAGCTCGCTCACGGAACCCACCAGACCGCCTGCAGTACTCCCGTCCTGGCCAGCCGTTTCTGAAAAGTATCCAAAGTGTACTAAATGGCCTGAGCTCAGCCTTTAACTTCGCTCTTCTGGAAGACGAGTATCTGGTCCCTAACCCCAGTCCATCAGTCATTCGCTGCCAGCCTGGTCCATGTCCGAGGACGTACATGAGATCAGGGGGGGAAGATGTAACCCATGTTAGATAGAGTCCCAACGATCTGTTCCTTTAAGGGGGCGGCCCCGTTCCCTTTAAACCCTCTCCGTCACTTCCGACATCCCCCGCTCTTGCTGTTGTGGCACGACATTTAAATCCTCTCCAGCTGTGGCGTGAACAAGCCGGCGTTCTGTTAGAACCCCCGCAAGATAAACTTTGTAGGCAGGTGCCTTTACGGTGCTCTTATTTTCACTCCGCTCATCGGTGAGTTGACCAGTCCGTTCATTCTGTCGCTCGTATTTAACGATGATAACTCATACTAATTATCCATATCGATTCCATAATAATACCGTAGATGCTCCTCTGTCCACCTGTCGGGACCTGCTTGTTGGCCCGATCTGCACCCCCACTCCCCGGTGAGTCAATCCGTTGTGTATTCGTAATTCTATATGTATATGGTGCTGCAAATATCCATTTAGCTCTGCCGCTAAATGCTAACGTATCCACACACACACGGTCAGCGCAGCTACGTGCTCTCCACCTACTTACCGGAATGAATCACATAAGGTCTCGTTTATGCGATATTGACTCTTGTTGGCCTGTTTTGTGTTTTTTGAACAAAATGCCCAAGTGGCTATATTTACTTGAATTGGCTTTGAATTTTATTTGAAGACTTGAACCCTGTTGCGCAACATATGTTTATTTTTGATACTTTTGATACCAAAACTTTGAAATGACTTGGCGTTTAAGCCATTGACTTTGATTTAAGTGCACTTTATTTTGTGATTATTGAACTCTGAAGCTTCACTTGGAAATTACTGATGTATGTATGATGTAATGTGTTTTGTCATTAAGATGACCCATTTTGAATGGATGTAGATTGCTGTTATTTATAGCATGTATTTCTGTTGCTATTTAATGCTCAAACCAATTTATTTATTTTTGATTTATGTGTAACTCATTGTATTCTTGTCTTTGGCCTTGTTTAGGTCAGGTTTTTGTTTAGGGGTTTTTCCCCTTGGTTTTTCCCCCACACCTGCAACGAATTGGATGGCGAGCTTCCCAACCATTGTTCTCCTACCTGCACTGCGGTAGGACAAACGAACCTTTTCTTTTGCCCCCTACGTTTGGATCTTAAATTGGAACCTTTTCCGACGAATGGACTCTCAGAACTTGAACAATATTAAGGAAAAAAACCTTGTATCTGACTTGCACATTTGCCACCTTGCTGTGGTCTTTTTGTTTTCTTTTTTTGTTGTTTTGGAATACATGGGTATTTGTTTATTTGAATACTGTGTACCTGTTTAGTAACCATACCGGCCTATTTATGCCATAACTATATAATATATAATATCAGACCGTAATACCTGTTGCTTTGTATGGTTATTTGCACCCTTGGCTCCGTGGCCGGACCTATTTCTGATTTAATTAATTATACCCTAAGTCCGCAGTCAGTGCCCTAGCCTTAGAGCGTTACACATAGATAGATAGATAGATAGATAGATAGATAGATAGATAGAAACTCATGGCAGCTACAATTTTAAATATTGAATATACTGTATGTATTGACTTGAGTTTTCTAGCAAAGCCATATGAGGCATCTTAACATTCTAAATGTGATGCCATGACTTCAGCTTGACATCAAAGCAAACCACACCAGTGATGTCATGACTAGAGCTTTGTATCAATTTAAAGCAATAGCAGCATGACAATAATAGATACATGGATGTATGCATAGATAGATAGATAGATAGATAGATAGATAGATAGATAGATAGATAGATAGAAACTCATGGCAGCTAAAATTTTAAATATTGAATATATGTATTAACTTGAGTTTTCTAGCAAAGCCATATAAGGCATCTTAACATTCTAAATGTGATGTCATGACTTCAGCTTGACATCAAAGCAAACCACACCAGTGATGTCATGACTAGAGCTTTGTATCAATTTAAAGCAATAGCAGCATGACAATAATAGATACATGGATGTATGCATAGATAGATAGATAGATAGATAGATAGATAGATAGAAACTCATGGCAGCTAAAATTTTAAATATTGAATATATGTATTGACTTGAGTTTTCTAGCAAAGCCATATAAGGCATCTTAACATTCTAAATGTGATGTCATGACTTGAGCTTGACATCAAAGCAAACCACAACAGTGATGTCATGACTAGAGCTTTGTATCAATTTAAAGCAATAGCAGCATGACAATAATAGATACATGGATGTATGCATAGATAGATAGATAGATAGATAGATAGATAGATAGAAACTCATGGCAGCTAAAATTTTAAATATTGAATATATGTATTAACTTGAGTTTTCTAGCAAAGCCATATAAGGCATCTTAACATTCTAAATGTGATGTCATGACTTCAGCTTGACATCAAAGCAAACCACACCAGTGATGTCATGACTAGAGCTTTGTATCAATTTAAAGCAATAGCAGCATGACAATAATAGATACATGGATGTATGCATAGATAGATAGATAGAAAGATAGATAGATAGATAGATAGATAGATAGATAGATAGATAGATAGATAGAAACTCATGGCAGCTACAATTTTAAATATTGAATATACTGTATGTATTGACTTGAGTTTTCTAGCAAAGCCATATGAGGCATCTTAACATTCTAAATGTGATGTCATGACTTCAGCTTGAC
>NW_028155335.1:215000-240000 GCF_963514095.1 Eutrigla gurnardus | reverse complement strand
GATAGATAGATAGATAGATAGATAGATAGATAGATAGATAGATAGATAGATAGATAGATAGATAGATAGATAGATAGAAACTCATGGCAGCTAAAATTTTAAATATTGAATATATGTATTGACTTGAGTTTTCTAGCAAAGCCATATAAGGCATCTTAACATTCTAAATGTGATGTCATGACTTGAGCTTGACATCAAAGCAAACCACAACAGTGATGTCATGACTAGAGCTTTGTATCAATTTAAAGCAATAGCAGCATGACAATAATAGATACATGGATGTATGCATAGATAGATAGATAGATAGATAGATAGATAGATAGATAGATAGATAGATAGATAGATAGATAGATAGATAGATAGATAGATAGATAGATAGATAGAAACTCATGGCAGCTAAAATTTTAAATATTGAATATATGTATTAACTTGAGTTTTCTAGCAAAGCCATATAAGGCATCTTAACATTCTAAATGTGATGTCATGACTTCAGCTTGACATCAAAGCAAACCACACCAGTGATGTCATGACTAGAGCTTTGTATCAATTTAAAGCAATAGCAGCATGACAATAATAGATACATGGATGTATGCATAGATAGATAGATAGAAAGATAGATAGATAGATAGATAGATAGATAGATAGATAGATAGATAGAAACTCATGGCAGCTACAATTTTAAATATTGAATATACTGTATGTATTGACTTGAGTTTTCTAGCAAAGCCATATGAGGCATCTTAACATTCTAAATGTGATGTCATGACTTCAGCTTGACATCAAAGCAAACCACACCAGTGATGTCATGACTAGAGCTTTGTATCAATTTAAAGCAATAGCAGCATGACAATAATAGATACATGGATGTATGCATAGGTAGATAGATAGATAGATAGATAGATAGATAGATAGATAGATAGATAGATAGATAGAAACACATGGCAGCTAAAATTTTAAATATTGAATATATGTATTAACTTGAGTTTTCTAGCAAAGCCATATAAGGCATCTTAACATTCTAAATGTGATGTCATGACTTCAGCTTGACATCAAAGCAAACCACACCAGTGATGTCATGACTAGAGCTTTGTATCAATTTAAAGCAATAGCAGCATGACAATAATAGATACATGGATGTATGCATAGATAGATAGATAGATAGATAGATAGATAGATAGATAGATAGATAGATAGATAGATAGATAGATAGATAGATAGATAAGTAGATAGATAGATAGATAGATAGATAGAAACTCATGGCAGCTAAAATTTTAAATATTGAATATATGTATTGACTTGAGTTTTCTAGCAAAGCCATATAAGGCATCTTAACATTCTAAATGTGATGTCATGACTTGAGCTTGACATCAAAGCAAACCACAACAGTGATGTCATGACTAGAGCTTTGTATCAATTTAAAGCAATAGCAGCATGACAATAATAGATACATGGATGTATGCATAGGTAGATAGATAGATAGATAGATAGATAGATAGATAGATAGATAGATGGATCGATAGATAGATAGATAGATAGATAGATAGATAGATAGATAGATAGATAGATAGATAGATAGATAGATAGATAGATAGAAACTCATGGCAGCTAAAATTTTAAATATTGAATATTTGTATTGACTTGAGTTTTCTAGCAAAGCCATATAAGGCATCTTAACATTCTAAATGTGATGTCATGACTTCAGCTTGACATCAAAGCAAACCACACCAGTGATGTCATGACTAGAGCTTTGTATCAATTTAAAGCAATAGCAGCATGACAATAATAGATACATGGATGTATGCATAGATAGATAGATAGATAGATAGATAGATAGATAGATAGAAACTCATGGCAGCTACAATTTTAAATATTGAATATATGTATTAACTTGAGTTTTCTAGCAAAGCCATATAAGGCATCTTAACATTCTAAATGTGATGTCATGACTTCAGCTTGACATCAAAGCAAACCACACCAGTGATGTCATGACTAGAGCTTTGTATCAATTTAAAGCAATAGCAGCATGACAATAATAGATACATGGATGTATGCATAGATAGATAGATAGATAGATAGATAGATAGATAGATAGATAGATAGATAGATAGATAGATAGATAAGTAGATAGATAGATAGATAGATAGATAGAAACTCATGGCAGCTAAAATTTTAAATATTGAATATATGTATTGACTTGAGTTTTCTAGCAAAGCCATATAAGGCATCTTAACATTCTAAATGTGATGTCATGACTTGAGCTTGACATCAAAGCAAACCACAACAGTGATGTCATGACTAGAGCTTTGTATCAATTTAAAGCAATAGCAGCATGACAATAATAGATACATGGATGTATGCATAGGTAGATAGATAGATAGATAGATAGATAGATAGATAGATAGATAGATAGATAGATAGATAGATAGATAGATAGATAGATAGATGGATCGATAGATAGATAGATAGATAGATAGATAGATAGATAGAAACTCATGGCAGCTAAAATTTTAAATATTGAATATTTGTATTGACTTGAGTTTTCTAGCAAAGCCATATAAGGCATCTTAACATTCTAAATGTGATGTCATGACTTCAGCTTGACATCAAAGCAAACCACACCAGTGATGTCATGACTAGAGCTTTGTATCAATTTAAAGCAATAGCAGCATGACAATAATAGATACATGGATGTATGCATAGATAGATAGATAGATAGATAGATAGATAGATAGATAGATAGATAGATAGAAACTCATGGCAGCTAAAATTTTAAATATTGAATATATGTATTGACTTGAGTTTTCTAGCAAAGCCATATAAGGCATCTTAACATTCTAAATGTGATGTCATGACTTGAGCTTGACATCAAAGCAAACCACAACAGTGATGTCATGACTAGAGCTTTGTATCAATTTAAAGCAATAGCAGCATGACAATAATAGATACATGGATGTATGCATAGATAGATAGATAGATAGATAGATAGATAGATAGATAGATAGATAGATAGATAGAAACTCATGGCAGCTAAAATTTTAAATATTGAATATATGTATTGACTTGAGTTTTCTAGCAAAGCCATATAAGGCATCTTAACATTCTAAATGTGATGTCATGACTTCAGCTTGACATCAAAGCAAACCACACCAGTGATGTCATGACTAGAGCTTTGTATCAATTTAAAGCAATAGCAGCATGACAATAATAGATACATGGATGTATGCATAGATAGATAGATAGATAGATAGATAGATAGATAGATAGATAGATAGATAGATAGATAGATAGATAGAAACTCATGGCAGCTACAATTTTAAATATTGAATATATGTATTAACTTGAGTTTTCTAGCAAAGCCATATAAGGCATCTTAACATTCTAAATGTGATGTCATGACTTCAGCTTGACATCAAAGCAAACCACACCAGTGATGTCATGACTAGAGCTTTGTATCAATTTAAAGCAATAGCAGCATGACAATAATAGATACATGGATGTATGCATAGATAGATAGATAGATAGATAGATAGATAGATAGATAGATAGATAGATAGATAGATAGATAGATAGATAGATAAGTAGATAGATAGATAGATAGATAGATAGAAACTCATGGCAGCTAAAATTTTAAATATTGAATATATGTATTGACTTGAGTTTTCTAGCAAAGCCATATAAGGCATCTTAACATTCTAAATGTGATGTCATGACTTGAGCTTGACATCAAAGCAAACCACAACAGTGATGTCATGACTAGAGCTTTGTATCAATTTAAAGCAATAGCAGCATGACAATAATAGATACATGGATGTATGCATAGGTAGATAGATAGATAGATAGATAGATAGATAGATAGATAGATAGATAGATAGATAGATAGATAGATAGATAGATGGATCGATAGATAGATAGATAGATAGATAGATAGATAGATAGATAGATAGAAACTCATGGCAGCTAAAATTTTAAATATTGAATATTTGTATTGACTTGAGTTTTCTAGCAAAGCCATATAAGGCATCTTAACATTCTAAATGTGATGTCATGACTTCAGCTTGACATCAAAGCAAACCACACCAGTGATGTCATGACTAGAGCTTTGTATCAATTTAAAGCAATAGCAGCATGACAATAATAGATACATGGATGTATGCATAGATAGATAGATAGATAGATAGATAGATAGATAGATAGATAGATAGATAGATAGATAGATAGATAGATAGATAGATAGAAACTCATGGCAGCTAAAATTTTAAATATTGAATATATGTATTGACTTGAGTTTTCTAGCAAAGCCATATAAGGCATCTTAACATTCTAAATGTGATGTCATGACTTGAGCTTGACATCAAAGCAAACCACAACAGTGATGTCATGACTAGAGCTTTGTATCAATTTAAAGCAATAGCAGCATGACAATAATAGATACATGGATGTATGCATAGATAGATAGATAGATAGATAGATAGATAGATAGATAGATAGATAGATAGAAACTCATGGCAGCTAAAATTTTAAATATTGAATATATGTATTGACTTGAGTTTTCTAGCAAAGCCATATAAGGCATCTTAACATTCTAAATGTGATGTCATGACTTCAGCTTGACATCAAAGCAAACCACACCAGTGATGTCATGACTAGAGCTTTGTATCAATTTAAAGCAATAGCAGCATGACAATAATAGATACATGGATGTATGCATAGATAGATAGATAGATAGATAGATAGATAGATAGATAGATAGATAGATAGATAGATAGATAGATAGATAGATAGAAACTCATGGCAGCTACAATTTTAAATATTGAATATATGTATTGACTTGAGTTTTCTAGCAAAGCCATATAAGGCATCTTAACATTCTAAATGTGATGTCATGACTTCAGCTTGACATCAAAGCAAACCACACCAGTGATGTCATGACTAGAGCTTTGTATCAATTTAAAGCAATAGCAGCATGACAATAATAGATACATGGATGTATGCATAGATAGATAGATAGATAGATAGATAGATAGATAGATAGATAGATAGATAGATAGATAGATAGATAGATAGATAGATGGATAGATAGATGGATAGATAGATAGAAACTCATGGCAGCTACAATTTTAAATATTGAATATACTGTATGTATTGACTTGAGTTTTCTAGCAAAGCCATATAAGGCATCTTAACATTCTAAATGTGATGTCATGACTTCAGCTTGACATCAAAGCAAACCACACCAGTGATGTCATGACTAGAGCTTTGTATCAATTTAAAGCAATAGCAGCATGACAATAATAGATACATGGATGTATGCATAGATAGATAGATAGATAGATAGATAGATAGATAGATAGATAGATAGATAGATAGAAACTCATGGCAGCTAAAATTTTAAATATTGAATATATGTATTGACTTGAGTTTTCTAGCAAAGCCATATAAGGCATCTTAACATTCTAAATGTGATGTCATGACTTGAGCTTGACATCAAAGCAAACCACAACAGTGATGTCATGACTAGAGCTTTGTATCAATTTAAAGCAATAGCAGCATGACAATAATAGATACATGGATGTATGCATAGATAGATAGATAGATAGATAGATAGATAGATAGAAACTCATGGCAGCTAAAATTTTAAATATTGAATATATGTATTAACTTGAGTTTTCTAGCAAAGCCATATAAGGCATCTTAACATTCTAAATGTGATGTCATGACTTCAGCTTGACATCAAAGCAAACCACACCAGTGATGTCATGACTAGAGCTTTGTATCAATTTAAAGCAATAGCAGCATGACAATAATAGATACATGGATGTATGCATAGATAGATAGATAGATAGATAGATAGATAGAAACTCATGGCAGCTAAAATTTTAAATATTGAATATATGTATTAACTTGAGTTTTCTAGCAAAGCCATATAAGGCATCTTAACATTCTAAATGTGATGTCATGACTTCAGCTTGACATCAAAGCAAACCACACCAGTGATGTCATGACTAGAGCTTTGTATCAATTTAAAGCAATAGCAGCATGACAATAATAGATACATGGATGTATGCATAGATAGATAGATAGATAGATAGATAGATAGATAGATAGATAGATAGATAGATAGATAGATAGAAACTCATGGCAGCTAAAATTTTAAATATTGAATATATGTATTGACTTGAGTTTTCTAGCAAAGCCATATAAGGCATCTTAACATTCTAAATGTGATGTCATGACTTGAGCTTGACATCAAAGCAAACCACAACAGTGATGTCATGACTAGAGCTTTGTATCAATTTAAAGCAATAGCAGCATGACAATAATAGATACATGGATGTATGCATAGATAGATAGATAGATAGATAGATAGATAGATAGATAGATAGATAGATAGATAGATAGATAGAAACTCATGGCAGCTAAAATTTTAAATATTGAATATATGTATTAACTTGAGTTTTCTAGCAAAGCCATATAAGGCATCTTAACATTCTAAATGTGATGTCATGACTTCAGCTTGACATCAAAGCAAACCACACCAGTGATGTCATGACTAGAGCTTTGTATCAATTTAAAGCAATAGCAGCATGACAATAATAGATACATGGATGTATGCATAGATAGATAGATAGAAAGATAGATAGATAGATAGATAGATAGATAGATAGATAGATAGATAGAAACTCATGGCAGCTACAATTTTAAATATTGAATATACTGTATGTATTGACTTGAGTTTTCTAGCAAAGCCATATGAGGCATCTTAACATTCTAAATGTGATGTCATGACTTCAGCTTGACATCAAAGCAAACCACACCAGTGATGTCATGACTAGAGCTTTGTATCAATTTAAAGCAATAGCAGCATGACAATAATAGATACATGGATGTATGCATAGGTAGATAGATAGATAGATAGATAGATAGATAGATAGATAGATAGATAGATAGATAGATAGATAGATAGAAACTCATGGCAGCTAAAATTTTAAATATTGAATATATGTATTGACTTGAGTTTTCTAGCAAAGCCATATAAGGCATCTTAACATTCTAAATGTGATGTCATGACTTGAGCTTGACATCAAAGCAAACCACAACAGTGATGTCATGACTAGAGCTTTGTATCAATTTAAAGCAATAGCAGCATGACAATAATAGATACATGGATGTATGCATAGATAGATAGATAGATAGATAGATAGATAGATAGATAGATAGATAGATAGATAGATAGATAGATAGAAACTCATGGCAGCTAAAATTTTAAATATTGAATATATGTATTAACTTGAGTTTTCTAGCAAAGCCATATAAGGCATCTTAACATTCTAAATGTGATGTCATGACTTCAGCTTGACATCAAAGCAAACCACACCAGTGATGTCATGACTAGAGCTTTGTATCAATTTAAAGCAATAGCAGCATGACAATAATAGATACATGGATGTATGCATAGGTAGATAGATAGATAGATAGATAGATAGATAGATAGATAGATAGAAACTCATGGCAGCTAAAATTTTAAATATTGAATATATGTATTGACTTGAGTTTTCTAGCAAAGCCATATAAGGCATCTTAACATTCTAAATGTGATGTCATGACTTGAGCTTGACATCAAAGCAAACCACAACAGTGATGTCATGACTAGAGCTTTGTATCAATTTAAAGCAATAGCAGCATGACAATAATAGATACATGGATGTATGCATAGATAGATAGATAGATAGATAGATAGATAGATAGATAGATAGATAGATAGAAACTCATGGCAGCTAAAATTTTAAATATTGAATATATGTATTAACTTGAGTTTTCTAGCAAAGCCATATAAGGCATCTTAACATTCTAAATGTGATGTCATGACTTCAGCTTGACATCAAAGCAAACCACACCAGTGATGTCATGACTAGAGCTTTGTATCAATTTAAAGCAATAGCAGCATGACAATAATAGATACATGGATGTATGCATAGATAGATAGATAGATAGATAGATAGATAGATAGATAGATAGATAGATAGATAGATAGATAGATAGATAGAAACTCATGGCAGCTACAATTTTAAATATTGAATATACTGTATGTATTGACTTGAGTTTTCTAGCAAAGCCATATGAGGCATCTTAACATTCTAAATGTGATGTCATGACTTCAGCTTGACATCAAAGCAAACCACACCAGTGATGTCATGACTAGAGCTTTGTATCAATTTAAAGCAATAGCAGCATGACAATAATAGATACATGGATGTATGCATAGATAGATAGATAGATAGATAGATAGATAGATAGATAGATAGATAGATAGATAGATAGATAGAAACTCATGGCAGCTAAAATTTTAAATATTGAATATATGTATTGACTTGAGTTTTCTAGCAAAGCCATATAAGGCATCTTAACATTCTAAATGTGATGTCATGACTTGAGCTTGACATCAAAGCAAACCACAACAGTGATGTCATGACTAGAGCTTTGTATCAATTTAAAGCAATAGCAGCATGACAATAATAGATACATGGATGTATGCATAGATAGATAGATAGATAGATAGATAGATAGATAGATAGATAGATAGAAACTCATGGCAGCTAAAATTTTAAATATTGAATATATGTATTAACTTGAGTTTTCTAGCAAAGCCATATAAGGCATCTTAACATTCTAAATGTGATGTCATGACTTCAGCTTGACATCAAAGCAAACCACACCAGTGATGTCATGACTAGAGCTTTGTATCAATTTAAAGCAATAGCAGCATGACAATAATAGATACATGGATGTATGCATAGATAGATAGATAGAAAGATAGATAGATAGATAGATAGATAGATAGATAGATAGATAGATAGATAGATAGATAGATAGATAGAAACTCATGGCAGCTAAAATTTTAAATATTGAATATATGTATTGACTTGAGTTTTCTAGCAAAGCCATATAAGGCATCTTAACATTCTAAATGTGATGTCATGACTTGAGCTTGACATCAAAGCAAACCACAACAGTGATGTCATGACTAGAGCTTTGTATCAATTTAAAGCAATAGCAGCATGACAATAATAGATACATGGATGTATGCATAGATAGATAGATAGATAGATAGATAGATAGATAGATAGAAACTCATGGCAGCTAAAATTTTAAATATTGAATATATGTATTAACTTGAGTTTTCTAGCAAAGCCATATAAGGCATCTTAACATTCTAAATGTGATGTCATGACTTCAGCTTGACATCAAAGCAAACCACACCAGTGATGTCATGACTAGAGCTTTGTATCAATTTAAAGCAATAGCAGCATGACAATAATAGATACATGGATGTATGCATAGATAGATAGATAGAAAGATAGATAGATAGATAGATAGATAGATAGATAGATAGATAGATAGATAGATAGATAGAAACTCATGGCAGCTACAATTTTAAATATTGAATATACTGTATGTATTGACTTGAGTTTTCTAGCAAAGCCATATGAGGCATCTTAACATTCTAAATGTGATGTCATGACTTCAGCTTGACATCAAAGCAAACCACACCAGTGATGTCATGACTAGAGCTTTGTATCAATTTAAAGCAATAGCAGCATGACAATAATAGATACATGGATGTATGCATAGGTAGATAGATAGATAGATAGATAGATAGATAGATAGATAGATAGATAGATAGATAGATAGATAGAAACTCATGGCAGCTAAAATTTTAAATATTGAATATATGTATTGACTTGAGTTTTCTAGCAAAGCCATATAAGGCATCTTAACATTCTAAATGTGATGTCATGACTTGAGCTTGACATCAAAGCAAACCACAACAGTGATGTCATGACTAGAGCTTTGTATCAATTTAAAGCAATAGCAGCATGACAATAATAGATACATGGATGTATGCATAGATAGATAGATAGATAGATAGATAGATAGATAGATAGATAGATAGATAGAAACTCATGGCAGCTAAAATTTTAAATATTGAATATATGTATTAACTTGAGTTTTCTAGCAAAGCCATATAAGGCATCTTAACATTCTAAATGTGATGTCATGACTTCAGCTTGACATCAAAGCAAACCACACCAGTGATGTCATGACTAGAGCTTTGTATCAATTTAAAGCAATAGCAGCATGACAATAATAGATACATGGATGTATGCATAGATAGATAGATAGAAAGATAGATAGATAGATAGATAGATAGATAGATAGATAGATAGATAGATAGATAGATAGATAGATAAATAGATAGAAACTCATGGCAGCTACAATTTTAAATATTGAATATACTGTATGTATTGACTTGAGTTTTCTAGCAAAGCCATATGAGGCATCTTAACATTCTAAATGTGATGTCATGACTTCAGCTTGACATCAAAGCAAACCACACCAGTGATGTCATGACTAGAGCTTTGTATCAATTTAAAGCAATAGCAGCATGACAATAATAGATACATGGATGTATGCATAGGTAGATAGATAGATAGATAGATAGATAGATAGATAGATAGATAGATAGATAGATAGATAGATAGATAGAAACTCATGGCAGCTAAAATTTTAAATATTGAATATATGTATTAACTTGAGTTTTCTAGCAAAGCCATATAAGGCATCTTAACATTCTAAATGTGATGTCATGACTTCAGCTTGACATCAAAGCAAACCACACCAGTGATGTCATGACTAGAGCTTTGTATCAATTTAAAGCAATAGCAGCATGACAATAATAGATACATGGATGTATGCATAGATAGATAGATAGATAGATAGATAGATAGATAGATAGATAGATAGATAGATAGATAGATAGAAACTCATGGCAGCTAAAATTTTAAATATTGAATATATGTATTGACTTGAGTTTTCTAGCAAAGCCATATAAGGCATCTTAACATTCTAAATGTGATGTCATGACTTCAGCTTGACATCAAAGCAAACCACACCAGTGATGTCATGACTAGAGCTTTGTATCAATTTAAAGCAATAGCAGCATGACAATAATAGATACATGGATGTATGCATAGATAGATAGATAGATAGATAGATAGATAGATAGATAGATAGATAGATAGATAGATAGATAGATAGATAGATAGATAGAAACTCATGGCAGCTAAAATTTCAAATATTGAATATATGTATTGACTTGAGTTTTCTAGCAAAGCCATATAAGGCATCTTAACATTCTAAATGTGATGTCATGACTTCAGCTTGACATCAAAGCAAACCACACCAGTGATGTCATGACTAGAGCTTTGTATCAATTTAAAGCAATAGCAGCATGACAATAATAGATACATGGATGTATGCATAGGTAGATAGATAGATAGATAGATAGATAGATAGATAGATAGATAGATAGATAGATAGATAGATAGATGGATCGATAGATAGATAGATAGATAGATAGATAGATAGATAGATAGATAGATAGATAGATAGATAGATAGAAACTCATGGCAGCTACAATTTTAAATATTGAATATATGTATTGACTTGAGTTTTCTAGCAAAGCCATATAAGGCATCTTAACATTCTAAATGTGATGTCATGACTAGAGCTTTGTATCAATTTAAAGCAATAGCAGCATGACAATAATAGATACATGGATGTATGCATAGATAGATAGATAGATAGATAGATAGATAGATAGATAGATAGATAGATAGAAACTCATGGCAGCTAAAATTTTAAATATTGAATATATGTATTGACTTGAGTTTTCTAGCAAAGCCATATAAGGCATCTTAACATTCTAAATGCGATGTCATGACTTCAGCTTGACATCAAAGCAAACCACACCAGTGATGTCATGACTAGAGCTTTGTATCAATTTAAAGCAATAGCAGCATGACAATAATAGATACATGGATGTATGCATAGGTAGATAGATAGATAGATAGATAGATAGATAGATAGATAGATAGATAGATAGATAGATAGATAGATAGATAGATAGATAGAAACTCATGGCAGCTAAAATTTTAAATATTGAATATATGTATTGACTTGAGTTTTCTAGCAAAGCCATTTAAGGCATCTTAACATTCTAAATGTGATGTCATGACTTCAGCTTGACATCAAAGCAAACCACACCAGTGATGTCATGACTAGAGCTTTGTATCAATTTAAAGCAATAGCAGCATGACAATAATAGATACATGGATGTATGCATAGATAGATAGATAGATAGATAGATAGATAGATAGATAGATAGATAGATAGATAGATAGATAGATAGATAGAAACTCATGGCAGCTAAAATTTTAAATATTGAATATATGTATTGACTTGAGTTTTCTAGCAAAGCCATATAAGGCATCTTAACATTCTAAATGTGATGTCATGACTTCAGCTTGACATCAAAGCAAACCACACCAGTGATGTCATGACTAGAGCTTTGTATCAATTTAAAGCAATAGCAGCATGACAATAATAGATACATGGATGTATGCATAGATAGATAGATAGATAGATAGATAGATAGATAGATAGATAGATAGATAGATAGATAGATAGATAGAAACTCATGGCAGCTAAAATTTTAAATATTGAATATATGTATTGACTTGAGTTTTCTAGCAAAGCCATATAAGGCATCTTAACATTCTAAATGTGATGTCATGACTTGAGCTTGACATCAAAGCAAACCACAACAGTGATGTCATGACTAGAGCTTTGTATCAATTTAAAGCAATAGCAGCATGACAATAATAGATACATGGATGTATGCATAGATAGATAGATAGATAGATAGATAGATAGATAGATAGATAGATAGATAGATAGATAGATAGATAGAAACTCATGGCAGCTACAATTTTAAATATTGAATATATGTATTGACTTGAGTTTTCTAGCAAAGCCATATAAGGCATCTTAACATTCTAAATGTGATGTCATGACTTCAGCTTGACATCAAAGCAAACCACACCAGTGATGTCATGACTTGAGCTTTGTATCAATTTAAAGCAATAGTAGCATGACAATAATAGATACATGGATGTATGCATAGATAGATAGATAGATAGATAGATAGATAGATAGATCGATGGATAGATAGATAGATAGATAGATAGATAGATAGATAGATAGATAGATAGATAGATAGATAGATAGATAGATAGATAGAAACTCATGGCAGCTACAATTTTAAATATTGAATATATGTATTGACTTGAGTTTTCTAGCAAAGCCATATAAGGCATCTTAACATTCTAAATGTGATGTCATGACTAGAGCTTTGTATCAATTTAAAGCAATAGCAGCATGACAATAATAGATACATGGATGTATGCATAGATAGATAGATAGATAGATAGATAGATAGATAGATAGATAGATAGATAGATAGATAGATAGATAGAAACTCATGGCAGCTAAAATTTTAAATATTGAATATATGTATTGACTTGAGTTTTCTAGCAAAGCCATATAAGGCATCTTAACATTCTAAATGTGATGTCATGACTTGAGCTTGACATCAAAGCAAACCACAACAGTGATGTCATGACTAGAGCTTTGTATCAATTTAAAGCAATAGCAGCATGACAATAATAGATACATGGATGTATGCATAGATAGATAGATAGATAGATAGATAGATAGATAGATAGATAGATAGATAGATAGATAGATAGATAGATAGAAACTCATGGCAGCTACAATTTTAAATATTGAATATATGTATTGACTTGAGTTTTCTAGCAAAGCCATATAAGGCATCTTAACATTCTAAATGTGATGTCATGACTAGAGCTTTGTATCAATTTAAAGCAATAGCAGCATGACAATAATAGATACATGGATGTATGCATAGATAGATAGATAGATAGATAGATAGATAGATAGATAGATAGATAGATAGATAGAAACTCATGGCAGCTAAAATTTTAAATATTGAATATATGTATTGACTTGAGTTTTCTAGCAAAGCCATATAAGGCATCTTAACATTCTAAATGCGATGTCATGACTTCAGCTTGACATCAAAGCAAACCACACCAGTGATGTCATGACTAGAGCTTTGTATCAATTTAAAGCAATAGCAGCATGACAATAATAGATACATGGATGTATGCATAGGTAGATAGATAGATAGATAGATAGATAGATAGATAGATAGATAGATAGATAGATAGAAACTCATGGCAGCTAAAATTTTAAATATTGAATATATGTATTGACTTGAGTTTTCTAGCAAAGCCATTTAAGGCATCTTAACATTCTAAATGTGATGTCATGACTTCAGCTTGACATCAAAGCAAACCACACCAGTGATGTCATGACTAGAGCTTTGTATCAATTTAAAGCAATAGCAGCATGACAATAATAGATACATGGATGTATGCATAGATAGATAGATAGATAGATAGATAGATAGATAGATAGATAGATAGATAGATAGATAGATAGATAGATAGATAGAAACTCATGGCAGCTAAAATTTTAAATATTGAATATATGTATTGACTTGAGTTTTCTAGCAAAGCCATTTAAGGCATCTTAACATTCTAAATGTGATGTCATGACTTCAGCTTGACATCAAAGCAAACCACACCAGTGATGTCATGACTAGAGCTTTGTATCAATTTAAAGCAATAGCAGCATGACAATAATAGATACATGGATGTATGCATAGATAGATAGATAGATAGATAGATAGATAGATAGATAGATAGATAGATAGATAGATAGAAACTCATGGCAGCTACAATTTTAAATATTGAATATATGTATTGACTTGAGTTTTCTAGCAAAGCCATATAAGGCATCTTAACATTCTAAATGTGATGTCATGACTAGAGCTTTGTATCAATTTAAAGCAATAGCAGCATGACAATAATAGATACATGGATGTATGCATAGATAGATAGATAGATAGATAGATAGATAGATAGATAGATAGATAGATAGATAGATAGATAGAAACTCATGGCAGCTACAATTTTAAATATTGAATATATGTATTGACTTGAGTTTTCTAGCAAAGCCATATAAGGCATCTTAACATTCTAAATGTGATGTCATGACTAGAGCTTTGTATCAATTTAAAGCAATAGCAGCATGACAATAATAGATACATGGATGTATGCATAGATAGATAGATAGATAGATAGATAGATAGATAGATAGATAGATAGATAGATAGATAGAAACTCATGGCAGCTAAAATTTTAAATATTGAATATATGTATTGACTTGAGTTTTCTAGCAAAGCCATATAAGGCATCTTAACATTCTAAATGCGATGTCATGACTTCAGCTTGACATCAAAGCAAACCACACCAGTGATGTCATGACTAGAGCTTTGTATCAATTTAAAGCAATAGCAGCATGACAATAATAGATACATGGATGTATGCATAGGTAGATAGATAGATAGATAGATAGATAGATAGATAGATAGATAGATAGATAGATAGATAGATAGAAACTCATGGCAGCTAAAATTTTAAATATTGAATATATGTATTGACTTGAGTTTTCTAGCAAAGCCATTTAAGGCATCTTAACATTCTAAATGTGATGTCATGACTTCAGCTTGACATCAAAGCAAACCACACCAGTGATGTCATGACTAGAGCTTTGTATCAATTTAAAGCAATAGCAGCATGACAATAATAGATACATGGATGTATGCATAGATAGATAGATAGATAGATAGATAGATAGATAGATAGATAGATAGATAGATAGATAGATAGATAGATAGAAACTCATGGCAGCTAAAATTTTAAATATTGAATATATGTATTGACTTGAGTTTTCTAGCAAAGCCATTTAAGGCATCTTAACATTCTAAATGTGATGTCATGACTTCAGCTTGACATCAAAGCAAACCACACCAGTGATGTCATGACTAGAGCTTTGTATCAATTTAAAGCAATAGCAGCATGACAATAATAGATACATGGATGTATGCATAGATAGATAGATAGATAGATAGATAGATAGATAGATAGATAGATAGATAGATAGATAGATAGATAGAAACTCATGGCAGCTACAATTTTAAATATTGAATATATGTATTGACTTGAGTTTTCTAGCAAAGCCATATAAGGCATCTTAACATTCTAAATGTGATGTCATGACTAGAGCTTTGTATCAATTTAAAGCAATAGCAGCATGACAATAATAGATACATGGATGTATGCATAGATAGATAGATAGATAGATAGATAGATAGATAGATAGATAGATAGATAGATAGATAGATAGATAGATAGATAGATAGAAACTCATGGCAGCTAAAATTTTAAATATTGAATATATGTATTGACTTGAGTTTTCTAGCAAAGCCATATAAGGCATCTTAACATTCTAAATGTGATGTCATGACTTGAGCTTGACATCAAAGCAAACCACAACAGTGATGTCATGACTAGAGCTTTGTATCAATTTAAAGCAATAGCAGCATGACAATAATAGATACATGGATGTATGCATAGATAGATAGATAGATAGATAGATAGATAGATAGATAGATAGATAGATAGATAGATAGAAACTCATGGCAGCTACAATTTTAAATATTGAATATATGTATTGACTTGAGTTTTCTAGCAAAGCCATATAAGGCATCTTAACATTCTAAATGTGATGTCATGACTAGAGCTTTGTATCAATTTAAAGCAATAGCAGCATGACAATAATAGATACATGGATGTATGCATAGATAGATAGATAGATAGATAGATAGATAGATAGATAGATAGATAGATAGAAACTCATGGCAGCTAAAATTTTAAATATTGAATATATGTATTGACTTGAGTTTTCTAGCAAAGCCATATAAGGCATCTTAACATTCTAAATGCGATGTCATGACTTCAGCTTGACATCAAAGCAAACCACACCAGTGATGTCATGACTAGAGCTTTGTATCAATTTAAAGCAATAGCAGCATGACAATAATAGATACATGGATGTATGCATAGGTAGATAGATAGATAGATAGATAGATAGATAGATAGATAGATAGATAGATAGATAGAAACTCATGGCAGCTAAAATTTTAAATATTGAATATATGTATTGACTTGAGTTTTCTAGCAAAGCCATTTAAGGCATCTTAACATTCTAAATGTGATGTCATGACTTCAGCTTGACATCAAAGCAAACCACACCAGTGATGTCATGACTAGAGCTTTGTATCAATTTAAAGCAATAGCAGCATGACAATAATAGATACATGGATGTATGCATAGATAGATAGATAGATAGATAGATAGATAGATAGATAGATAGATAGATAGATAGATAGATAGAAACTCATGGCAGCTAAAATTTTAAATATTGAATATATGTATTGACTTGAGTTTTCTAGCAAAGCCATATAAGGCATCTTAACATTCTAAATGTGATGTCATGACTTCAGCTTGACATCAAAGCAAACCACACCAGTGATGTCATGACTAGAGCTTTGTATCAATTTAAAGCAATAGCAGCATGACAATAATAGATACATGGATGTATGCATAGATAGATAGATAGATAGATAGATAGATAGATAGATAGATAGATAGATAGATAGATAGATAGAAACTCATGGCAGCTAAAATTTTAAATATTGAATATATGTATTGACTTGAGTTTTCTAGCAAAGCCATATAAGGCATCTTAACATTCTAAATGTGATGTCATGACTTGAGCTTGACATCAAAGCAAACCACAACAGTGATGTCATGACTAGAGCTTTGTATCAATTTAAAGCAATAGCAGCATGACAATAATAGATACATGGATGTATGCATAGATAGATAGATAGATAGATAGATAGATAGATAGATAGATAGATAGATAGATAGATAGAAACTCATGGCAGCTAAAATTTCAAATATTGAATATATGTATTGACTTGAGTTTTCTAGCAAAGCCATATAAGGCATCTTAACATTCTAAATGTGATGTCATGACTTCAGCTTGACATCAAAGCAAACCACACCAGTGATGTCATGACTTGAGCTTTGTATCAATTTAAAGCAATAGTAGCATGACAATAATAGATACATGGATGTATGCATAGATAGATAGATAGATAGATAGATAGATCGATGGATAGATAGATAGATAGATAGATAGATAGATAGATAGATAGATAGATAGATAGAAACTCATGGCAGCTAAAATTTTAAATATTGAATATTTGTTTTGACTTGAGTTTTCTAGCAAAGCCATATAAGGCATCTTAACATTCTAAATGTGATGTCATGACTTCAGCTTGACATCAAAGCAAACCACACCAGTGATGTCATGACTAGAGCTTTGTATCAATTTAAAGCAATAGCAGCATGACAATAATAGATACATGGATGTATGCATAGATAGATAGATAGATAGATAGATAGATAGATAGATAGATAGATAGATAGATAGATAGATAGATAGATAGATAGATAGATAGATAGAAACTCATGGCAGCTAAAATTTTAAATATTGAATATATGTATTGACTTGAGTTTTCTAGCAAAGCCATATAAGGCATCTTAACATTCTAAATGTGATGTCATGACTTGAGCTTGACATCAAAGCAAACCACAACAGTGATGTCATGACTAGAGCTTTGTATCAATTTAAAGCAATAGCAGCATGACAATAATAGATACATGGATGTATGCATAGATAGATAGATAGATAGATAGATAGATAGATAGATAGATAGATAGATAGATAGAAACTCATGGCAGCTACAATTTTAAATATTGAATATACTGTATGTATTGACTTGAGTTTTCTAGCAAAGCCATATGAGGCATCTTAACATTCTAAATGTGATGCCATGACTTCAGCTTGACATCAAAGCAAACCACACCAGTGATGTCATGACTAGAGCTTTGTATCAATTTAAAGCAATAGCAGCATGACAATAATAGATACATGGATGTATGCATAGATAGATAGATAGATAGATAGATAGATAGATAGATAGATAGATAGATAGATAGAAACTCATGGCAGCTACAATTTTAAATATTGAATATATGTATTGACTTGAGTTTTCTAGCAAAGCCATATAAGGCATCTTAACATTCTAAATGTGATGTCATGACTAGAGCTTTGTATCAATTTAAAGCAATAGCAGCATGACAATAATAGATACATGGATGTATGCATAGATAGATAGATAGATAGATAGATAGATAGATAGATAGATAGATAGATAGATAGATAGAAACTCATGGCAGCTAAAATTTTAAATATTGAATATTTGTTTTGACTTGAGTTTTCTAGCAAAGCCATATAAGGCATCTTAACATTCTAAATGTGATGTCATGACTTCAGCTTGACATCAAAGCAAACCACACCAGTGATGTCATGACTAGAGCTTTGTATCAATTTAAAGCAATAGCAGCATGACAATAATAGATACATGGATGTATGCATAGATAGATAGATAGATAGATAGATAGATAGATAGATAGATAGATAGATAGAAACTCATGGCAGCTAAAATTTTAAATATTGAATATATGTATTGACTTGAGTTTTCTAGCAAAGCCATATAAGGCATCTTAACATTCTAAATGTGATGTCATGACTTGAGCTTGACATCAAAGCAAACCACAACAGTGATGTCATGACTAGAGCTTTGTATCAATTTAAAGCAATAGCAGCATGACAATAATAGATACATGGATGTATGCATAGATAGATAGATAGATAGATAGATAGATAGATAGATAGATAGATAGATAGATAGATAGAAACTCATGGCAGCTAAAATTTCAAATATTGAATATATGTATTGACTTGAGTTTTCTAGCAAAGCCATATAAGGCATCTTAACATTCTAAATGTGATGTCATGACTTCAGCTTGACATCAAAGCAAACCACACCAGTGATGTCATGACTTGAGCTTTGTATCAATTTAAAGCAATAGTAGCATGACAATAATAGATACATGGATGTATGCATAGATAGATAGATAGATAGATAGATAGATAGATAGATCGATGGATAGATAGATAGATAGATAGATAGATAGATAGATAGATAGATAGATAGATAGATAGATAGATAGATAGATAGATAGATAGATAGAAACTCATGGCAGCTAAAATTTTAAATATTGAATATTTGTTTTGACTTGAGTTTTCTAGCAAAGCCATATAAGGCATCTTAACATTCTAAATGTGATGTCATGACTTCAGCTTGACATCAAAGCAAACCACACCAGTGATGTCATGACTAGAGCTTTGTATCAATTTAAAGCAATAGCAGCATGACAATAATAGATACATGGATGTATGCATAGATAGATAGATAGATAGATAGATAGATAGATAGATAGATAGATAGATAGATAGATAGATAGAAACTCATGGCAGCTAAAATTTTAAATATTGAATATATGTATTGACTTGAGTTTTCTAGCAAAGCCATATAAGGCATCTTAACATTCTAAATGTGATGTCATGACTTGAGCTTGACATCAAAGCAAACCACAACAGTGATGTCATGACTAGAGCTTTGTATCAATTTAAAGCAATAGCAGCATGACAATAATAGATACATGGATGTATGCATAGATAGATAGATAGATAGATAGATAGATAGATAGATAGATAGATAGATAGATAGATAGAAACTCATGGCAGCTACAATTTTAAATATTGAATATACTGTATGTATTGACTTGAGTTTTCTAGCAAAGCCATATGAGGCATCTTAACATTCTAAATGTGATGCCATGACTTCAGCTTGACATCAAAGCAAACCACACCAGTGATGTCATGACTAGAGCTTTGTATCAATTTAAAGCAATAGCAGCATGACAATAATAGATACATGGATGTATGCATAGATAGATAGATAGATAGATAGATAGATAGATAGATAGATAGATAGAAACTCATGGCAGCTAAAATTTTAAATATTGAATATATGTATTGACTTGAGTTTTCTAGCAAAGCCATATAAGGCATCTTAACATTCTAAATGCGATGTCATGACTTCAGCTTGACATCAAAGCAAACCACACCAGTGATGTCATGACTAGAGCTTTGTATCAATTTAAAGCAATAGCAGCATGACAATAATAGATACATGGATGTATGCATAGGTAGATAGATAGATAGATAGATAGATAGATAGATAGATAGATAGATAGATAGATAGATAGATAGAAACTCATGGCAGCTAAAATTTTAAATATTGAATATATGTATTGACTTGAGTTTTCTAGCAAAGCCATTTAAGGCATCTTAACATTCTAAATGTGATGTCATGACTTCAGCTTGACATCAAAGCAAACCACACCAGTGATGTCATGACTAGAGCTTTGTATCAATTTAAAGCAATAGCAGCATGACAATAATAGATACATGGATGTATGCATAGATAGATAGATAGATAGATAGATAGATAGATAGATAGATAGATAGATAGATAGATAGAAACTCATGGCAGCTAAAATTTTAAATATTGAATATATGTATTAACTTGAGTTTTCTAGCAAAGCCATATAAGGCATCTTAACATTCTAAATGTGATGTCATGACTTCAGCTTGACATCAAAGCAAACCACACCAGTGATGTCATGACTAGAGCTTTGTATCAATTTAAAGCAATAGCAGCATGACAATAATAGATACATGGATGTATGCATAGATAGATAGATAGATAGATAGATAGATAGATAGATAGATAGATAGATAGATAGAAACTCATGGCAGCTAAAATTTTAAATATTGAATATTTGTATTGACTTGAGTTTTCTAGCAAAGCCATATAAGGCATCTTAACATTCTAAATGTGATGTCATGACTTCAGCTTGACATCAAAGCAAACCACACCAGTGATGTCATGACTAGAGCTTTGTATCAATTTAAAGCAATAGCAGCATGACAATAATAGATACATGGATGTATGCATAGATAGATAGATAGATAGATAGATAGATAGATAGATAGATAGATAGATAGATAGATAGATAGAAACTCATGGCAGCTAAAATTTTAAATATTGAATATATGTATTGACTTGAGTTTTCTAGCAAAGCCATATAAGGCATCTTAACATTCTAAATGTGATGTCATGACTTGAGCTTGACATCAAAGCAAACCACAACAGTGATGTCATGACTAGAGCTTTGTATCAATTTAAAGCAATAGCAGCATGACAATAATAGATACATGGATGTATGCATAGATAGATAGATAGATAGATAGATAGATAGATAGATAGATAGATAGATAGATAGATAGAAACTCATGGCAGCTAAAATTTTAAATATTGAATATTTGTATTGACTTGAGTTTTCTAGCAAAGCCATATAAGGCATCTTAACATTCTAAATGTGATGTCATGACTTCAGCTTGACATCAAAGCAAACCACACCAGTGATGTCATGACTAGAGCTTTGTATCAATTTAAAGCAATAGCAGCATGACAATAATAGATACATGGATGTATGCATAGATAGATAGATAGATAGATAGATAGATAGATAGATAGATAGATAGATAGATAGATAGATAGATAGAAACTCATGGCAGCTAAAATTTTAAATATTGAATATATGTATTGACTTGAGTTTTCTAGCAAAGCCATATAAGGCATCTTAACATTCTAAATGTGATGTCATGACTTGAGCTTGACATCAAAGCAAACCACAACAGTGATGTCATGACTAGAGCTTTGTATCAATTTAAAGCAATAGCAGCATGACAATAATAGATACATGGATGTATGCATAGATAGATAGATAGATAGATAGATAGATAGATAGATAGATAGATAGATAGAAACTCATGGCAGCTAAAATTTCAAATATTGAATATATGTATTGACTTGAGTTTTCTAGCAAAGCCATATAAGGCATCTTAACATTCTAAATGTGATGTCATGACTTCAGCTTGACATCAAAGCAAACCACACCAGTGATGTCATGACTAGAGCTTTGTATCAATTTAAAGCAATAGCAGCATGACAATAATAGATACATGGATGTATGCATAGATAGATAGATAGATAGATAGATAGATAGATAGATAGATAGATAGATAGATAGATAGATAGATAGATAGATAGAAACTCATGGCAGCTACAATTTTAAATATTGAATATATGTATTGACTTGAGTTTTCTAGCAAAGCCATATAAGGCATCTTAACATTCTAAATGTGATGTCATGACTTCAGCTTGACATCAAAGCAAACCACACCAGTGATGTCATGACTAGAGCTTTGTATCAATTTAAAGCAATAGCAGCATGACAATAATAGATACATGGATGTATGCATAGATAGATAGATAGAAAGATAGATAGATAGATAGATAGATAGATAGATAGATAGATAGATAGATAGAAACTCATGGCAGCTAAAATTTCAAATATTGAATATATGTATTGACTTGAGTTTTCTAGCAAAGCCATATAAGGCATCTTAACATTCTAAATGTGATGTCATGACTTCAGCTTGACATCAAAGCAAACCACACCAGTGATGTCATGACTAGAGCTTTGTATCAATTTAAAGCAATAGCAGCATGACAATAATAGATACATGGATGTATGCATAGGTAGATAGATAGATAGATAGATAGATAGATCGATAGATAGATAGATAGATAGATAGATAGATAGATAGATAGATAGATAGATAGATAGATAGATAGATAGAAACTCATGGCAGCTAAAATTTTAAATATTGAATATTTGTATTGACTTGAGTTTTCTAGCAAAGCCATATAAGGCATCTTAACATTCTAAATGTGATGTCATGACTTCAGCTTGACATCAAAGCAAACCACACCAGTGATGTCATGACTAGAGCTTTGTATCAATTTAAAGTAATAGCAGCATGACAATAATAGATACATGGATGTATGCATAGATAGATAGATAGATAGATAGATAGATAGATAGATAGATAGATAGATAGATAGATAGATAGATAGATAGATAGATAGAAACTCATGGCAGCTAAAATTTTAAATATTGAATATATGTATTGACTTGAGTTTTCTAGCAAAGCCATATAAGGCATCTTAACATTCTAAATGTGATGTCATGACTTCAGCTTGACATCAAAGCAAACCACACCAGTGATGTCATGACTAGAGCTTTGTATCAATTTAAAGCAATAGCAGCATGACAATAATAGATACATGGATGTATGCATAGATAGATAGATAGATAGATAGATAGATAGATAGATAGATAGATAGATAGATAGATAGAAACTCATGGCAGCTAAAATTTTAAATATTGAATATATGTATTGACTTGAGTTTTCTAGCAAAGCCATATAAGGCATCTTAACATTCTAAATGTGATGTCATGACTTGAGCTTGACATCAAAGCAAACCACACCAGTGATGTCATGACTAGAGCTTTGTATCAATTTAAAGCAATAGCAGCATGACAATAATAGATACATGGATGTATGCATAGATAGATAGATAGATAGATAGATAGATAGATAGATAGATAGATAGATAGATAGAAACTCATGGCAGCTAAAATTTTAAATATTGAATATATGTATTGACTTGAGTTTTCTAGCAAAGCCATATAAGGCATCTTAACATTCTAAATGTGATGTCATGACTTCAGCTTGACATCAAAGCAAACCACACCAGTGATGTCATGACTAGAGCTTTGTATCAATTTAAAGCAATAGCAGCATGACAATAATAGATACATGGATGTATGCATAGATAGATAGATAGAAAGATAGATAGATAGATAGATAGATAGATAGATAGATAGATAGATAGATAGATAGATAGATAGATAGAAACTCATGGCAGCTACAATTTTAAATATTGAATATACTGTATTTATTGACTTGAGTTTTCTAGCAAAGCCATATGAGGCATCTTAACATTCTAAATGTGATGTCATGACTTCAGCTTGACATCAAAGCAAACCACACCAGTGATGTCATGACTAGAGCTTTGTATCAATTTAAAGCAATAGCAGCATGACAATAATAGATACATGGATGTATGCATAGGTAGATAGATAGATAGATAGAT
>NW_028155335.1:192500-207500 GCF_963514095.1 Eutrigla gurnardus | reverse complement strand
GCAGCATGACAATAATAGATACATGGATGTATGCATAGATAGATAGATAGATAGATAGATAGATAGATAGATAGATAGATAGATAGATAGAAACTCATGGCAGCTAAAATTTTAAATATTGAATATATGTATTGACTTGAGTTTTCTAGCAAAGCCATATAAGGCATCTTAACATTCTAAATGTGATGTCATGACTTCAGCTTGACATCAAAGCAAACCACACCAGTGATGTCATGACTAGAGCTTTGTATCAATTTAAAGCAATAGCAGCATGACAATAATAGATACATGGATGTATGCATAGATAGATAGATAGATAGATAGATAGATAGATAGATAGATAGATAGTTAGATAGATAGATAGATACAAAGATAGATAGATAGATAGATAGATAGATAGATAGATAGAAACTCATGGCAGCTAAAATTTTAAATATTGAATATATGTATTGACTTGAGTTTTCTAGCAAAGCCATATAAGGCATCTTAACATTCTAAATGTGATGTCATGACTTGAGCTTGACATCAAAGCAAACCACAACAGTGATGTCATGACTAGAGCTTTGTATCAATTTAAAGCAATAGCAGCATGACAATAATAGATACATGGATGTATGCATAGATAGATAGATAGATAGATAGATAGATAGATAGATAGATAGATAGATAGATAGAAACTCATGGCAGCTAAAATTTTAAATATTGAATATATGTATTGACTTGAGTTTTCTAGCAAAGCCATATAAGGCATCTTAACATTCTAAATGTGATGTCATGACTTCAGCTTGACATCAAAGCAAACCACACCAGTGATGTCATGACTAGAGCTTTGTATCAATTTAAAGCAATAGCAGCATGACAATAATAGATACATGGATGTATGCACAGATAGATAGATAGATAGATAGATAGATAGATAGATAGATAGATAGATAGATAGATAGATAGATAGATAGATAGATAGAAACTCATGGCAGCTAAAATTTCAAATATTGAATATATGTATTGACTTGAGTTTTCTAGCAAAGCCATATAAGGCATCTTAACATTCTAAATGCGATGTCATGACTTCAGCTTGACATCAAAGCAAACCACACCAGTGATGTCATGACTAGAGCTTTGTATCAATTTAAAGCAATAGCAGCATGACAATAATAGATACATGGATGTATGCATAGGTAGATAGATAGATAGATAGATAGATCGATAGATAGATAGATAGATAGATAGATAGATAGATAGATAGATAGATAGATAGATAGATAGAAAGAAACTCATGGCAGCTAAAATTTTAAATATTGAATATATGTATTGACTTGAGTTTTCTAGCAAAGCCATATAAGGCATCTTAACATTCTAAATGTGATGTCATGACTTCAGCTTGACATCAAAGCAAACCACACCAGTGATGTCATGACTAGAGCTTTGTATCAATTTAAAGCAATAGCAGCATGACAATAATAGATACATGGATGTATGCATAGATAGATAGATAGATAGATAGATAGATAGATAGATAGATAGATAGATAGATAGATAGATAGATACAAAGATAGATAGATAGATACAAAGATAGATAGATAGATAGATAGATAGAAACTCATGGCAGCTAAAATTTTAAATATTGAATATATGTATTGACTTGAGTTTTCTAGCAAAGCCATATAAGGCATCTTAACATTCTAAATGTGATGTCATGACTTGAGCTTGACATCAAAGCAAACCACAACAGTGATGTCATGACTAGAGCTTTGTATCAATTTAAAGCAATAGCAGCATGACAATAATAGATACATGGATGTATGCATAGATAGATAGATAGATAGATAGATAGATAGATAGATAGATAGATAGATAGATAGATAGATAGATAGATAGATAGATAGATAGAAACTCATGGCAGCTAAAATTTTAAATATTGAATATATGTATTGACTTGAGTTTTCTAGCAAAGCCATATAAGGCATCTTAACATTCTAAATGTGATGTCATGACTTCAGCTTGACATCAAAGCAAACCACACCAGTGATGTCATGACTAGAGCTTTGTATCAATTTAAAGCAATAGCAGCATGACAATAATAGATACATGGATGTATGCACAGATAGATAGATAGATAGATAGATAGATAGATAGATAGATAGATAGATAGATAGATAGAAACTCATGGCAGCTAAAATTTCAAATATTGAATATATGTATTGACTTGAGTTTTCTAGCAAAGCCATATAAGGCATCTTAACATTCTAAATGCGATGTCATGACTTCAGCTTGACATCAAAGCAAACCACACCAGTGATGTCATGACTAGAGCTTTGTATCAATTTAAAGCAATAGCAGCATGACAATAATAGATACATGGATGTATGCATAGGTAGATAGATAGATAGATAGATAGATCGATAGATAGATAGATAGATAGATAGATAGATAGATAGATAGATAGATAGATAGAAAGAAACTCATGGCAGCTAAAATTTTAAATATTGAATATATGTATTGACTTGAGTTTTCTAGCAAAGCCATATAAGGCATCTTAACATTCTAAATGTGATGTCATGACTTCAGCTTGACATCAAAGCAAACCACACCAGTGATGTCATGACTAGAGCTTTGTATCAATTTAAAGCAATAGCAGCATGACAATAATAGATACATGGATGTATGCATAGATAGATAGATAGATAGATAGATAGATAGATAGATAGATAGATAGATAGATAGATACAAAGATAGATAGATAGATACAAAGATAGATAGATAGATAGATAGATAGAAACTCATGGCAGCTAAAATTTTAAATATTGAATATATGTATTGACTTGAGTTTTCTAGCAAAGCCATATAAGGCATCTTAACATTCTAAATGTGATGTCATGACTTCAGCTTGACATCAAAGCAAACCACAACAGTGATGTCATGACTAGAGCTTTGTATCAATTTAAAGCAATAGCAGCATGACAATAATAGATACATGGATGTATGCATAGATAGATAGATAGATAGATAGATAGATAGATAGATAGATAGATAGATAGATAGATAGATAGATAGAAACTCATGGCAGCTAAAATTTTAAATATTGAATATATGTATTGACTTGAGTTTTCTAGCAAAGCCATATAAGGCATCTTAACATTCTAAATGTGATGTCATGACTTCAGCTTGACATCAAAGCAAACCACACCAGTGATGTCATGACTAGAGCTTTGTATCAATTTAAAGCAATAGCAGCATGACAATAATAGATACATGGATGTATGCACAGATAGATAGATAGATAGATAGATAGATAGATAGATAGATAGATAGATAGATAGATAGATAGATAGATAGAAACTCATGGCAGCTAAAATTTCAAATATTGAATATATGTATTGACTTGAGTTTTCTAGCAAAGCCATATAAGGCATCTTAACATTCTAAATGCGATGTCATGACTTCAGCTTGACATCAAAGCAAACCACACCAGTGATGTCATGACTAGAGCTTTGTATCAATTTAAAGCAATAGCAGCATGACAATAATAGATACATGGATGTATGCATAGGTAGATAGATAGATAGATAGATAGATCGATAGATAGATAGATAGATAGATAGATAGATAGATAGATAGATAGAAAGAAACTCATGGCAGCTAAAATTTTAAATATTGAATATATGTATTGACTTGAGTTTTCTAGCAAAGCCATATAAGGCATCTTAACATTCTAAATGTGATGTCATGACTTCAGCTTGACATCAAAGCAAACCACACCAGTGATGTCATGACTAGAGCTTTGTATCAATTTAAAGCAATAGCAGCATGACAATAATAGATACATGGATGTATGCATAGATAGATAGATAGATAGATAGATAGATAGATAGATAGATAGATAGATAGATAGATAGATAGATAGATACAAAGATAGATAGATTGATACAAAGATAGATAGATAGATAGATAGATAGAAACTCATGGCAGCTAAAATTTTAAATATTGAATATATGTATTGACTTGAGTTTTCTAGCAAAGCCATATAAGGCATCTTAACATTCTAAATGTGATGTCATGACTTGAGCTTGACATCAAAGCAAACCACAACAGTGATGTCATGACTAGAGCTTTGTATCAATTTAAAGCAATAGCAGCATGACAATAATAGATACATGGATGTATGCATAGATAGATAGATAGATAGATAGATAGATAGATAGATAGAAACTCATGGCAGCTAAAATTTTAAATATTGAATATATGTATTGACTTGAGTTTTCTAGCAAAGCCATATAAGGCATCTTAACATTCTAAATGTGATGTCATGACTTCAGCTTGACATCAAAGCAAACCACACCAGTGATGTCATGACTAGAGCTTTGTATCAATTTAAAGCAATAGCAGCATGACAATAATAGATACATGGATGTATGCACAGATAGATAGATAGATAGATAGATAGATAGATAGATAGATAGATAGATAGATAGATAGATAGAAACTCATGGCAGCTAAAATTTCAAATATTGAATATATGTATTGACTTGAGTTTTCTAGCAAAGCCATATAAGGCATCTTAACATTCTAAATGCGATGTCATGACTTCAGCTTGACATCAAAGCAAACCACACCAGTGATGTCATGACTAGAGCTTTGTATCAATTTAAAGCAATAGCAGCATGACAATAATAGATACATGGATGTATGCATAGGTAGATAGATAGATAGATAGATAGATCGATAGATAGATAGATAGATAGATAGATAGATAGATAGAAAGAAACTCATGGCAGCTAAAATTTTAAATATTGAATATATGTATTGACTTGAGTTTTCTAGCAAAGCCATATAAGGCATCTTAACATTCTAAATGTGATGTCATGACTTCAGCTTGACATCAAAGCAAACCACACCAGTGATGTCATGACTAGAGCTTTGTATCAATTTAAAGCAATAGCAGCATGACAATAATAGATACATGGATTTATGCATAGGTAGATAGATAGATAGATAGATAGATAGATCGATAGATAGATAGATAGATAGATAGATAGATAGATAGATAGATAGATAGATAGATAGATAGATAGATAGATAGAAACTCATGGCAGCTACAATTTTAAATATTGAATATACTGTATGTATTGACTTGAGTTTTCTAGCAAAGCCATATGAGGCATCTTAAAATTCTAAATGTGATGTCATGACTTCAGCTTGACATCAAAGCAAACCACACCAGTGATGTCATGACTAGAGCTTTGTATCAATTTAAAGCAATAGCAGCATGACAATAATAGATACATGGATGTATGCATAGATAGATAGATAGATAGATAGATAGATAGATAGATAGATAGATAGATAGATAGATAGAAACTCATGGCAGCTAAAATTTTAAATATTGAATATATGTATTGACTTGAGTTTTCTAGCAAAGCCATATAAGGCATCTTAACATTCTAAATGTGATGTCATGACTTCAGCTTGACATCAAAGCAAACCACACCAGTGATGTCATGACTAGAGCTTTGTATCAATTTAAAGCAATAGCAGCATGACAATAATAGATACATGGATGTATGCATAGATAGATAGATAGATAGATAGATAGATAGATCGATAGATAGATAGATAGATAGATAGATAGATAGATAGATAGATAGATAGATAGATAGATAGAAACTCATGGCAGCTACAATTTTAAATATTGAATATACTGTATGTATTGACTTGAGTTTTCTAGCAAAGCCATATGAGGCATCTTAACATTCTAAATGTGATGTCATGACTTCAGCTTGACATCAAAGCAAACCACACCAGTGATGTCATGACTAGAGCTTTGTATCAATTTAAAGCAATAGCAGCATGACAATAATAGATACATGGATGTATGCATAGATAGATAGATAGATAGATAGATAGATAGATAGATAGATAGATAGATAGATAGATAGATAGATAGATAGATAGAAACTCATGGCAGCTACAATTTTAAATATTGAATATACGTATTGACTTGAGTTTTCTAGCAAAGCCATATAAGGCATCTCAACATTCTAAATGTGATGTCATGACTTCAGCTTGACATCAAAGCAAACCACACCAGTGATGTCATGACTAGAGCTTTGTATCAATTTAAAGCAATAGCAGCATGACAATAATAGATACATGGATGTATGCATAGATAGATAGAGTGATAGATAGATAGATCGATAGATAGATAGATAGATAGATAGATAGATAGATAGATAGATAGATAGATAGATAGATAGATAGAAACTCATGGCAGCTACAATTTTAAATATTGAATATACTGTATGTATTGACTTGAGTTTTCTAGCAAAGCCATATGAGGCATCTTAACATTCTAAATGTGATGTCATGACTTCAGCTTGACATCAAAGCAAACCACACCAGTGATGTCATGACTAGAGCTTTGTATCAATTTAAAGCAATAGCAGCATGACAATAATAGATACATGGATGTATGCATAGATAGATAGATAGATAGATAGATAGATAGATAGATAGATAGATAGATAGATAGAAACTCATGGCAGCTACAATTTTAAATATTGAATATACGTATTGACTTGAGTTTTCTAGCAAAGCCATATAAGGCATCTCAACATTCTAAATGTGATGTCATGACTTCAGCTTGACATCAAAGCAAACCACACCAGTGATGTCATGACTAGAGCTTTGTATCAATTTAAAGCAATAGCAGCATGACAATAATAGATACATGGATGTATGCATAGATAGATAGATAGATAGATAGATAGATAGATAGATAGATAGATAGATAGATAGAAACTCATGGCAGCTAAAATTTCAAATATTGAATATATGTATTGACTTGAGTTTTCTAGCAAAGCCATATAAGGCATCTTAACATTCTAAATGCGATGTCATGACTTCAGCTTGACATCAAAGCAAACCACACCAGTGATGTCATGACTAGAGCTTTGTATCAATTTAAAGCAATAGCAGCATGACAATAATAGATACATGGATGTATGCATAGGTAGATAGATAGATAGATAGATAGATCGATAGATAGATAGATAGATAGATAGATAGATAGATAGAAAGAAACTCATGGCAGCTAAAATTTTAAATATTGAATATATGTATTGACTTGAGTTTTCTAGCAAAGCCATATAAGGCATCTTAACATTCTAAATGTGATGTCATGACTTCAGCTTGACATCAAAGCAAACCACACCAGTGATGTCATGACTAGAGCTTTGTATCAATTTAAAGCAATAGCAGCATGACAATAATAGATACATGGATTTATGCATAGGTAGATAGATAGATAGATAGATAGATAGATCGATAGATAGATAGATAGATAGATAGATAGATAGATAGATAGATAGATAGATAGATAGATAGATAGATAGATAGAAACTCATGGCAGCTACAATTTTAAATATTGAATATACTGTATGTATTGACTTGAGTTTTCTAGCAAAGCCATATGAGGCATCTTAAAATTCTAAATGTGATGTCATGACTTCAGCTTGACATCAAAGCAAACCACACCAGTGATGTCATGACTAGAGCTTTGTATCAATTTAAAGCAATAGCAGCATGACAATAATAGATACATGGATGTATGCATAGATAGATAGATAGATAGATAGATAGATAGATAGATAGATAGATAGATAGATAGAAACTCATGGCAGCTAAAATTTTAAATATTGAATATATGTATTGACTTGAGTTTTCTAGCAAAGCCATATAAGGCATCTTAACATTCTAAATGTGATGTCATGACTTCAGCTTGACATCAAAGCAAACCACACCAGTGATGTCATGACTAGAGCTTTGTATCAATTTAAAGCAATAGCAGCATGACAATAATAGATACATGGATGTATGCATAGATAGATAGATAGATAGATAGATAGATAGATCGATAGATAGATAGATAGATAGATAGATAGATAGATAGATAGATAGATAGATAGATAGATAGAAACTCATGGCAGCTACAATTTTAAATATTGAATATACTGTATGTATTGACTTGAGTTTTCTAGCAAAGCCATATGAGGCATCTTAACATTCTAAATGTGATGTCATGACTTCAGCTTGACATCAAAGCAAACCACACCAGTGATGTCATGACTAGAGCTTTGTATCAATTTAAAGCAATAGCAGCATGACAATAATAGATACATGGATGTATGCATAGATAGATAGATAGATAGATAGATAGATAGATAGATAGATAGATAGATAGATAGATAGATAGATAGATAGATAGATAGATAGAAACTCATGGCAGCTACAATTTTAAATATTGAATATACGTATTGACTTGAGTTTTCTAGCAAAGCCATATAAGGCATCTCAACATTCTAAATGTGATGTCATGACTTCAGCTTGACATCAAAGCAAACCACACCAGTGATGTCATGACTAGAGCTTTGTATCAATTTAAAGCAATAGCAGCATGACAATAATAGATACATGGATGTATGCATAGATAGATAGAGTGATAGATAGATAGATCGATAGATAGATAGATAGATAGATAGATAGATAGATAGATAGATAGATAGATAGATAGATAGATAGATAGAAACTCATGGCAGCTACAATTTTAAATATTGAATATACTGTATGTATTGACTTGAGTTTTCTAGCAAAGCCATATGAGGCATCTTAACATTCTAAATGTGATGTCATGACTTCAGCTTGACATCAAAGCAAACCACACCAGTGATGTCATGACTAGAGCTTTGTATCAATTTAAAGCAATAGCAGCATGACAATAATAGATACATGGATGTATGCATAGATAGATAGATAGATAGATAGATAGATAGATAGATAGATAGATAGATAGATAGAAACTCATGGCAGCTACAATTTTAAATATTGAATATACGTATTGACTTGAGTTTTCTAGCAAAGCCATATAAGGCATCTCAACATTCTAAATGTGATGTCATGACTTCAGCTTGACATCAAAGCAAACCACACCAGTGATGTCATGACTAGAGCTTTGTATCAATTTAAAGCAATAGCAGCATGACAATAATAGATACATGGATGTATGCATAGATAGATAGATAGATAGATAGATAGATAGATAGATAGATAGATAGATAGATAGATAGATAGATAGATAGATAGATAGATAGATAGATAGAAACTCATGGCAGCTACAATTTTAAATATTGAATATACTGTATGTATTGACTTGAGTTTTCTAGCAAAGCCATATAAGGCATCTTAACATTCTAAATGTGATGCCATGACTTCAGCTTGACATCAAAGCAAACCACACCAGTGATGTCATGACTAGAGCTTTGTATCAATTTAAAGCAATAGCAGCATGACAATAATAGATACATGGATGTATGCATAGATAGATAGATAGATAGATAGATAGATAGATAGATAGATAGATAGATAGATAGATAGATAGATAGAAACTCATGGCAGCTAAAATTTTAAATATTGAATATATGTATTGACTTGAGTTTTCTAGCAAAGCCATATAAGGCATCTTAACATTCTAAATGTGATGTCATGACTTCAGCTTGACATCAAAGCAAACCACACCAGTGATGTCATGACTAGAGCTTTGTATCAATTTAAAGCAATAGCAGCATGACAATAATAGATACATGGATGTATGCATAGATAGATCGATAGATAGATAGATAGATCGATAGATAGATAGATAGATAGATAGATAGATAGATAGATAGATAGATAGATAGATAGATAGATAGATAGATAGATAGATAGATAGATAGATAGATAGAAACTCATGGCAGCTACAATTTTAAATATTGAATATACTGTATGTATTGACTTGAGTTTTCTAGCAAAGCCATATAAGGCATCTTAACATTCTAAATGTGATGTCATGACTTCAGCTTGACATCAAAGCAAACCACACCAGTGATGTCATGACTAGAGCTTTGTATCAATTTAAAGCAATAGCAGCATGACAATAATAGATACATGGATGTATGCATAGATAGATCGATAGATAGATAGATAGATAGATAGATAGATAGATAGATAGATAGATAGATAGATAGATAGATAGATAGAAACTCATGGCAGCTAAAATTTTAAATATTGAATATATGTATTGACTTGAGTTTTCTAGCAAAGCCATATAAGGCATCTTAACATTCTAAATGTGATGTCATGACTTCAGCTTGACATCAAAGCAAACCACACCAGTGATGTCATGACTAGAGCTTTGTATCAATTTAAAGCAATAGCAGCATGACAATAATAGATACATGGATGTATGCATAGATAGATAGATAGATAGATAGATAGATAGATAGATAGATAGATAGATAGATAGATAGATAGATAGATAGAAACTCATGGCAGCTACAATTTTAAATATTGAATATACTGTATGTATTGACTTGAGTTTTCTAGCAAAGCCATATGAGGCATCTTAACATTCTAAATGTGATGTCATGACTTCAGCTTGACATCAAAGCAAACCACACCAGTGATGTCATGACTAGAGCTTTGTATCAATTTAAAGCAATAGCAGCATGACAATAATAGATACATGGATGTATGCATAGATAGATAGATAGATAGATAGATAGATAGATAGATAGATAGATAGAAACTCATGGCAGCTACAATTTTAAATATTGAATATACGTATTGACTTGAGTTTTCTAGCAAAGCCATATAAGGCATCTCAACATTCTAAATGTGATGTCATGACTTCAGCTTGACATCAAAGCAAACCACACCAGTGATGTCATGACTAGAGCTTTGTATCAATTTAAAGCAATAGCAGCATGACAATAATAGATACATGGATGTATGCATAGATAGATAGATAGATAGATAGATAGATAGATAGATAGATAGATAGATAGATAGAAACTCATGGCAGCTACAATTTTAAATATTGAATATATGTATTGACTTGAGTTTTCTAGCAAAGCCATATAAGGCATCTTAACATTCTAAATGTGATGTCATGACTTCAGCTTGACATCAAAGCAAACCACACCAGTGATGTCATGACTAGAGCTTTGTATCAATTTAAAGCAATAGCAGCATGACAATAATAGATACATGGATGTATGCATAGATAGATAGATAGATAGATAGATAGATAGATAGATAGATAGATAGATAGATAGATAGATAGATAGATAGATAGAAACTCATGGCAGCTACAATTTTAAATATTGAATATACGTATTGACTTGAGTTTTCTAGCAAAGCCATATAAGGCATCTCAACATTCTAAATGTGATGTCATGACTTCAGCTTGACATCAAAGCAAACCACACCAGTGATGTCATGACTAGAGCTTTGTATCAATTTAAAGCAATAGCAGCATGACAATAATAGATACATGGATGTATGCATAGATAGATAGAGTGATAGATAGATAGATCGATAGATAGATAGATAGATAGATAGATAGATAGATAGATAGATAGATAGATAGATAGATAGAAACTCATGGCAGCTACAATTTTAAATATTGAATATACTGTATGTATTGACTTGAGTTTTCTAGCAAAGCCATATGAGGCATCTTAACATTCTAAATGTGATGTCATGACTTCAGCTTGACATCAAAGCAAACCACACCAGTGATGTCATGACTAGAGCTTTGTATCAATTTAAAGCAATAGCAGCATGACAATAATAGATACATGGATGTATGCATAGATAGATAGATAGATAGATAGATAGATAGATAGATAGATAGATAGATAGATAGATAGATAGAAACTCATGGCAGCTACAATTTTAAATATTGAATATACGTATTGACTTGAGTTTTCTAGCAAAGCCATATAAGGCATCTCAACATTCTAAATGTGATGTCATGACTTCAGCTTGACATCAAAGCAAACCACACCAGTGATGTCATGACTAGAGCTTTGTATCAATTTAAAGCAATAGCAGCATGACAATAATAGATACATGGATGTATGCATAGATAGATAGATAGATAGATAGATAGATAGATAGATAGATAGATAGATAGATAGATAGATAGATAGATAGATAGAAACTCATGGCAGCTACAATTTTAAATATTGAATATACTGTATGTATTGACTTGAGTTTTCTAGCAAAGCCATATAAGGCATCTTAACATTCTAAATGTGATGCCATGACTTCAGCTTGACATCAAAGCAAACCACACCAGTGATGTCATGACTAGAGCTTTGTATCAATTTAAAGCAATAGCAGCATGACAATAATAGATACATGGATGTATGCATAGATAGATAGATAGATAGATAGATAGATAGATAGATAGATAGATAGATAGATAGATAGATAGATAGATAGAAACTCATGGCAGCTAAAATTTTAAATATTGAATATATGTATTGACTTGAGTTTTCTAGCAAAGCCATATAAGGCATCTTAACATTCTAAATGTGATGTCATGACTTCAGCTTGACATCAAAGCAAACCACACCAGTGATGTCATGACTAGAGCTTTGTATCAATTTAAAGCAATAGCAGCATGACAATAATAGATACATGGATGTATGCATAGATAGATCGATAGATAGATAGATAGATCGATAGATAGATAGATAGATAGATAGATAGATAGATAGATAGATAGATAGATAGATAGATAGATAGAAACTCATGGCAGCTACAATTTTAAATATTGAATATACTGTATGTATTGACTTGAGTTTTCTAGCAAAGCCATATAAGGCATCTTAACATTCTAAATGTGATGTCATGACTTCAGCTTGACATCAAAGCAAACCACACCAGTGATGTCATGACTAGAGCTTTGTATCAATTTAAAGCAATAGCAGCATGACAATAATAGATACATGGATGTATGCATAGATAGATCGATAGATAGATAGATAGATAGATAGATAGATAGATAGATAGATAGATAGATAGATAGATAGATAGATAGATAGAAACTCATGGCAGCTAAAATTTTAAATATTGAATATATGTATTGACTTGAGTTTTCTAGCAAAGCCATATAAGGCATCTTAACATTCTAAATGTGATGTCATGACTTCAGCTTGACATCAAAGCAAACCACACCAGTGATGTCATGACTAGAGCTTTGTATCAATTTAAAGCAATAGCAGCATGACAATAATAGATACATGGATGTATGCATAGATAGATAGATAGATAGATAGATAGATAGATAGATAGATAGATAGATAGATAGATAGATAGATAGATAGATAGATAGATAGAAACTCATGGCAGCTACAATTTTAAATATTGAATATACTGTATGTATTGACTTGAGTTTTCTAGCAAAGCCATATGAGGCATCTTAACATTCTAAATGTGATGTCATGACTTCAGCTTGACATCAAAGCAAACCACACCAGTGATGTCATGACTAGAGCTTTGTATCAATTTAAAGCAATAGCAGCATGACAATAATAGATACATGGATGTATGCATAGATAGATAGATAGATAGATAGATAGATAGATAGATAGATAGATAGATAGATAGATAGATAGAAACTCATGGCAGCTACAATTTTAAATATTGAATATACGTATTGACTTGAGTTTTCTAGCAAAGCCATATAAGGCATCTCAACATTCTAAATGTGATGTCATGACTTCAGCTTGACATCAAAGCAAACCACACCAGTGATGTCATGACTAGAGCTTTGTATCAATTTAAAGCAATAGCAGCATGACAATAATAGATACATGGATGTATGCATAGATAGATAGATAGATAGATAGATAGATAGATAGATAGATAGATAGATAGATAGATAGATAGATAGAAACTCATGGCAGCTACAATTTTAAATATTGAATATATGTATTGACTTGAGTTTTCTAGCAAAGCCATATAAGGCATCTTAACATTCTAAATGTGATGTCATGACTTCAGCTTGACATCAAAGCAAACCACACCAGTGATGTCATGACTAGAGCTTTGTATCAATTTAAAGCAATAGCAGCATGACAATAATAGACACATGGATGTATGCATAGATAGATAGATAGATAGATAGATAGATAGATAGATAGATAGATAGATAGATAGATAGAAACTCATGGCAGCTAAAATTTTAAATATTGAATATATGTATTGACTTGAGTTTTCTAGCAAAGCCATATAAGGCATCTTAACATTCTAAATGTGATGTCATGACTTCAGCTTGACATCAAAGCAAACCACACCAGTGATGTCATGACTAGAGCTTTGTATCAATTTAAAGCAATAGCAGCATGACAATAATAGATACATGGATGTATGCATAGATAGATAGATAGATAGATAGATAGATAGATAGATAGATAGATAGATAGATAGATAGATAGATAGATAGATAGAAACTCATGGCAGCTACAATTTTAAATATTGAATATATGTATTGACTTGAGTTTTCTAGCAAAGCCATATAAGGCATCTTAACATTCTAAATGTGATGTCATGACTTCAGCTTGACATCAAAGCAAACCACACCAGTGATGTCATGACTAGAGCTTTGTATCAATTTAAAGCAATAGCAGCATGACAATAATAGATACATGGATGTATGCATAGATAGATAGATAGATAGATAGATAGATAGATAGATAGATAGATAGATAGATAGATAGAAACTCATGGCAGCTACAATTTTAAATATTGAATATACTGTATGTATTGACTTGAGTTTTCTAGCAAAGCCATATGAGGCATCTTAACATTCTAAATGTGATGCCATTACTTCAGCTTGACATCAAAGCAAACCACACCAGTGATGTCATGACTAGAGCTTTGTATCAATTTAAAGCAATAGCAGCATGACAATAATAGATACATGGATGTATGCATAGGTAGATAGATAGATAGATAGATAGATAGATAGATAGATAGATAGATAGATAGATAGATAGATAGATAGATACAAAGATAGATAGAGGGATAGAGAGAGAGATAGATAGATAGATAGATAGATAGATAGATAGATAGATAGATAGATAGATAGATAGATAGATAGATAGATAGATAGAT
>NW_028155335.1:142500-187500 GCF_963514095.1 Eutrigla gurnardus | reverse complement strand
AATAGATACATGGATGTATGCATAGATAGATAGATAGATAGATAGATAGATAGATAGATAGATAGATAGATAGATAGATAGATAGATAGATAGATACAAAGATAGATAGAGAGATAGATAGATAGATAGATAGATAGATAGATAGATAGATAGATAGATAGATAGATAGATAGATAGAAACTCATGGCAGCTACAATTTTAAATATTGAATATACTGTATGTATTGACTTGAGTTTTCTAGCAAAGCCATATGAGGCATCTTAACATTCTAAATGTGATGTCATGACTTCAGCTTGACATCAAAGCAAACCACACCAGTGATGTCATGACTAGAGCTTTGTATCAATTTAAAGCAATAGCAGCATGACAATAATAGATACATGGATGTATGCATAGATAGATAGATAGATCGATCGATCGATCGATAGATAGATAGATAGATAGATAGATAGATAGATAGATAGATAGATAGATAGAAACTCATGGCAGCTAAAATTTTAAATATTGAATATATGTATTGACTTGAGTTTTCTAGCAAAGCCATATAAGGCATCTTAACATTCTAAATGTGATGTCATGACTTCAGCTTGACATCAAAGCAAACCACACCAGTGATGTCATGACTAGAGCTTTGTATCAATTTAAAGCAATAGCAGCATGACAATAATAGATACATGGATGTATGCATAGATAGATAGATAGATAGATAGATAGATAGATAGATAGATAGATAGATAGATAGATAGATAGATAGATAGATAGATAGATAGATAGATAGAAACTCATGGCAGCTACAATTTTAAATATTGAATATATGTATTGACTTGAGTTTTCTAGCAAAGCCATATAAGGCATCTTAACATTCTAAATGTGATGTCATGACTTCAGCTTGACATCAAAGCAAACCACACCAGTGATGTCATGACTAGAGCTTTGTATCAATTTAAAGCAATAGCAGCATGACAATAATAGATACATGGATGTATGCATAGGTAGATAGATAGATAGATAGATAGATAGATAGATAGATAGATAGATCGATAGATAGATAGATAGATAGATAGATAGACCTTTACAAGCTTTTATTTATGAAACATTCTGACACTTTAGAAAGGAATTACATATAAATTAATAATGCATGGTTAAAATAAGGACACACATACACACACACACACACACACATAGAAAAATGTCATTTAGAAATTCAACACTAGGGATCCGTTCTCCTCCAGCGAGCATAGGACCTGTCCGGCAGCCCACACATCTCTAAAAACATCCAAATTGTTCGTTAGCTTATAGAAGGTGTGTTCAATTCTGAGACGGCCCGTTACCAAACCCTTCAAACAACTAACTGGGTCAGTCCAGCCCACTCCAAGAGCTTTGTTTTTCCGGCTCTTCCAGATAGCGAGTTTAGCGCTCGCGAAGATAAAATTGATCAAAACCTGAACTTTCCTTTTCTTGGGAGTATATTTGGGGCCGAAGACAAACAATGGGAAAGAGAAAGCCTCTCCCAAACCACCCACCCACTCTTTTACCATTTTAAAAAGGTCTGCCAGTCTGGGACAGGACAGAAACAAGTGGTGTGTGGTCTCTGTCTGTCCACAGAAAAGGCATCCCTCCCCAGTGCTTGGATCAAGGTGAGCTCTGTATCTGTTCGTGGCTATTGCTCCGTGTATAATCCTCCACTGGAGATCGGCCACATGCTTCTCAACAGGGGGCTTATACAGGACCCTCCAGCTGCCCTTTGGGGAAAAGTCTGAGCCAAAAACCCGTGTCCACCTCGACTCTCCGACTCCAGTGAGGGAGCGCAGGTTCAACACTTTCACACAGCTGTGGTAAAGCTGCTTCCCCGTGCAGGAGCTGAAAGTTCCTAGTGATGGTGTCTTTAGGGACAGCAACAGTCCACTCTCTTCCCTCCATTCTCCTACCGCAGGACTCACACTCAGGGAGGGGAAGACGTAGTCCTGGCCCTCCTTCCAACGTTCAACCAGACCTTGACGCTGAGCATAATTCCGGAGGGGTTCCGACAGCGACTGCCATACCTCCTTCACCAGGTTCTGCAGCACTCTGGCTGATTTTACACCAGTCGTTTGGACCAGTCGCTCTATGGAAGTTCTAGCCAGATGTCCGAGCTTCACAACACCAGCTTCTCTGAAGAGACTTTCCAGGGTGGTGGATGAAAAAGTGGTGTTGGCCAGAAGACCGTTGCTGAAGAGTGGCTCCTCAAACAGCCACATCCCAGGATTAGGGTCAGGTGGGCGAGTGAAAACAAGTGTCCTCCAAGCATCAAAAACAGAACTGTAGAATAGTGGTAATTCGGTGAGGCAGAGGACAGGGGGCATCAGCAGAAACAGCTGCTTGTCGAGGCCGAGCCGCCCAACTTTCTGGAGCAGCAACTGAGCAATGGCCGACCAGCAGCGAGAGCGTCCGTACAGCAGCTGCTGAGCCACCTGAAGCCTGAAAGCAGCAGTCCTGGAGGCAATGTCTATCAAGCCCTGCCCCCCCTCTGCCACAGGAAGGTACAGGACTGATGCTCGTATCCAATGATGGCCCGACCAGAAAAAGTCCACCAGGAGCTTCTGCAGCTGTCCCAGGAGACTAGGTGGAGGGTTCAAGACATGGAGTCTGTGCCACAGAGTCGAGGCCACAAGATTATTGACAATCAGAACTCTTCCCCTGTAGGACATCTGAGGTAGCAACCATTTCCATTTAGACAACTTGGCTTTAACCTTTTCCAGCACTCCCTCCCAATTTTTTGCAATTATGTCTTCACTCCCCAAATACACTCCCAAGACCTTCAGCCCTCTGCTGCCCCACCTAAGGCCCCCAGGAGGACTAGGAGTGCTCCCTGCACTCCAGTGGCCGACTAAGCACGCCTCACTCTTTTGCCAGTTGACTCGTGCTGATGCAGCCTTTCTGTATAGATCCAAGGAAGATTTAAGTTCCTGGATGTCCTCCTGGTCCTGGACAAAAACGTTTACGTCGTCAGCGTAAGCTGATACCACTAAAGACTGGCTCTGAGCCGGTTCAGGTAGACGCAAGCCCGTCAACCGCCTCCTGAGTCTACACAGGAGAGGCTCAATGGCTACACTATACAGTAGGCCAGAGAGCGGGCAGCCCTGTCTAATACCTCTGCCCACTGCTACCGGACTACTGAGCCCACCGCCTACTTTGATGACACAGCATGCGCCACTGTACAACAGCTTCACCCAGGACAGGAAGTGCTCCCCAACACCAAAGGCCTGCAATGTGGAAAATAAAAAGGAGTGATCAACACGATCAAAGGCTTTTTCTTGGTCAATAGAAATAATTCCTGTTTTTAACTTGTACAGTCTGCACACATCAAACACATCTCTCATCAAAAACAAATTGTCCAGGATGGATCTGTCAGGGACACAGTAAGATTGTTCAACACCAATAAAAACCTCCATAAAAACCTTCAGTCTGTTAGCTAAAACCTTGGAAAGTATTTTATAATCAGTACATAAAAGAGCTACAGGTCTCCAGTTCTTTAGCATGGTTAGGTCCCCCTTCTTTGGAAGCAGCGACATCACCGCACGCCTGCAGGAGACTGGAAGAGTTCCTCTCACAAAAGACTCCTGAAACACGTCCAGCAGATCCTGTCCCAGGATGCTCCAGAAATGCTTAAAAAAGTCTGCCGGTAAACCATCCATACCTGGAGCCTTTCCTGAGGCCATCTGTTTTACCGCAGAGGTTAGCTCCTCCATCGTAATGTTGCAGTTCAGGGCATCCCGCTCAGCTGGGCCCAGCTGTGGGAGGTCCTGTGTGAGGTCAGCTACAGCCTCGACATCACATTGTTCAGCCCGAAACAGCTCGGAGTAGAAGGAAACTGCGTGCCTCCTCATCTCAGCAGGCTCTGATGTTAACCGCCCATCAGGAAGATGGAGACACACCATTTGCTTCCGCCGGCTTTCTGACTTCTCAAGGTTAAAAAAGAAGGTGGTTGGTGCATCGATGTCCCTGACAGTGGTGAAACGGGCTCGGACCAGGGCTCCTTTAGCTTTTTCTAGGAGGAAGGAGTTCAACTGCTGTTTTTTTGAAAGCAATTGTTCTGGGTTCTCCACAGACGCACACTCTAGCTCCCTGATCTCCGCCTCCAGCTGATCTATTGCCTTCCGGACATTTGTAGTCGAGTAGGAGGTGTACTGTTGGCAGAGAACCCTCATATGTCCCTTTCCTACCTCCCACCACTGACTCAGAGAGGAGAAATCCTCTTTCCTAGACCTCCATTGAACCCAAAACAATTTAAACTGATTACAAAAGTTAAAATCATGTAAAAGTTTAACGTTAAAATGCCAGAATGACCTGGGCTTAGCAGGACAGGTTAAAACCATTTCCAATAAAACCAAGTGATGGTCTGTGAAACCTACAGGATGGATCTGACTCGCGGCTGCACGATTGCTAAAAGAGGTAGACATGTAAAACCTGTCAAGTCGGGCTGCACTGACTGTGCCGTCAGACACTCTCATCCAAGTGTATTGGTGAGTGGAAGGATGTTTTAACCTCCAGATGTCGACAAGGTTAGCCTCTTTTACCATCCGAGATAGGAAGGAAGATGATTGGGACTGGAGCTCCTGCCCTATCCTGTCCAAGGTGCCATCGACACAACAGTTCCAATCCCCCCCCATTATGATACATTCTCCTTGACTGTTGCTCAGGCTGTTTTTTAAAAGTTCAAACAAAATTAACCGTTCAGAGCTTTGATTTGGTGCATAGACATTAAAGAAAGTGAAAGGAGAACCCAGAATTTCTACCTTCACCATCAAAGCTCTGCCCGCCATAATTTCAGAACTAGATAAAATGTTAAGAGCCAAGGAAGGGGAGAATAAAACAGCTACTCCAGCGCTACGATTGGAGCCATGGCTGATTACATACTGGCCCCCCCACCACATTCCCCAGTCCCTCTCATTAAGCTGATCACTATGTGTTTCTTGTAGAAAAACAACATCCAATTTTTTCTGTTTGATAGTTTCAGCCACCAAAGCTCTTTTTTGCTGACTTCTACCCCCATTTATGTTTAAGGATGCAACTCTTAAGGACTGCATATTAAAAGAAGACAGGCAAAAGAGCAGGACAGACAAATATATACAGCATCGAGAAACCACCCAGTGAAGCATGATCATTTTGGATTATTTGGACACTTTCCTTTTTTTCAGAAACCTATTCCCTTTTAAAATTTTCCTCACATGAGCCACGTGCTTTTGGAGGCGATAACGTTTTTTATCGCACAACAGGTCCTTACCTACAACCTTTTGCAGAGTATTCACAGACTGGACAAACTTCTGCATGTCCGGAAAATAGTCTGTCACCTCTACTGATCTTCCAAAAGAATCGTCCAGGAAGTCTGTCACCTCCTCGAGAGAATATAGGTCTGTGTTCTGTGACACACTGTCTGCTACCGACACACAATCAGAGTCATTTTCAGCGTCTGAAAAAACCACTGCCTGTTGTCCTTGCTCTGGAGCAACCTGGGACACGGTCTGTACCTTCTGCCCTCCTTCGGCAGCTTCTACCTGCATCGCTTCACCTGCAGCCCTCACCTTCTCAGGAGCACAGGTCTCCGCCTGCTCTGCTGTGTGCGCCTCACCCTGCTCACGGCTAGACTCTTTGGTGTGAGGCCCACACACCTCCACACAGTTCACTGGATGATCTTTATCGAACACGAATTTGGACCCAGAAGACCTCCGCCGCGCCGCAGCTCCGGCGGGCGCACCAGCAGCCACAGAGCCCACGGAAAACGCGGCAGCAGCCGCCGAGCCCGCGGAACCGGCGGCAGCAGCCGCCGAGCCCGCGGAGCCGGCGGCAACAGCCGCCGAGCGCGCGGAACCGGCGGCAGCAGCCGCCGACCCCGCGGACCCGGCCGCGGCAGCCGCCGACCCCGCGGACCCGGCCGCAGCAGCCGCCGACCCCGCGGACCCGGCCGCAGCAGCCGCCGACCCCGCGGACCCGGCCGCAGCAGCCGCCGAACCCGCGGACCCGGCCGCAGCAGCCGCCGAACCCGCGGGCCCCGCGGCAGCCGCCGCGGAGGCCAGGGGGCCCGGGGCGGCCGCCGCCCCGCCCCGCACGGGCCGATCGGCCCCACCGCCGCCACCCCCCGCGGGTCTCACCGCATGCTGTCGGTGCGGACAAGCAATCCGTTTGTGGCCAACATCTCCACACTCAAAACACTTCATGCTACCTGAGCTTGCATACACCGTGTAGAAACCATCCTCATGCTTGACGCGGAAAGACACGTCAAGTGTTTGGTTTTGGGAATCTAAAAACATGAAAACCTGTCTCCGCAGAGACTGAACATGTCTTAGCTTTGCATCCTTACATCCCAAAGCCACAGTACGGAAACCACTCGCAAACTTACCGAAACGTTTGAGCTCCCGTTCTAGCGCTTCATTCGGGATGAATGGAGGGACACCAGACACGGTGATCCGCGTAGACGGTACCGCCAGCGGGGAGACTTGAATGAACTCCTCATTGAAAGTTAATCCACTCTCGATCAGTGTAGCCACGAAGCTCTGTTCTTTGAAAAACACCACCACGGCTTTGTTCATGCGGGAGGCATACGAGATGTTCCCGTGGCCGATCTGCTCTCCCACAGCCAGCAGTACCTGCTCCACAGAGGAGGCCGGCGGCGGCACCAGCCTCACGCCATGTCGCAGCGACGCCGGCGGAGGTGGCGTCTCAGAGGACGCCATCCTCACACGTGGCCCGAAAAAACGTACAAAACACACTAAACTGTTTAACAAAAGTTATCAACAAATAATACAAACAATGATCATTCGACGATGTGACAAACAAACGAAAAAAAACAAAGAAAGACAATAGTTTGAGCACCTCTATCCCTCTACCTCCACCGACACGTCCACCACCATAGACCTAGATAGATAGATAGATAGATAGATAGATAGATAGATAGATAGATAGATAGATAGAAACTCATGGCAGCTAAAATTTTAAATATTGAATATATGTATTGACTTGAGTTTTCTAGCAAAGCCATATAAGGCATCTTAACATTCTAAATGTGATGTCATGACTTCAGCTTGACATCAAAGCAAACCACACCAGTGATGTCATGACTAGAGCTTTGTATCAATTTAAAGCAATAGCAGCATGACAATAATAGATACATGGATGTATGCATAGATAGATAGATAGATCGATCGATCGATCGATCGATCGATAGATAGATAGATAGATAGATAGATAGATAGAAACTCATGGCAGCTACAATTTTAAATATTGAATATATGTATTGACTTGAGTTTTCTAGCAAAGCCATATAAGGCATCTTAACATTCTAAATGTGATGTCATGACTTCAGCTTGACATCAAAGCAAACCACACCAGTGATGTCATGACTAGAGCTTTGTATCAATTTAAAGCAATAGCAGCATGACAATAATAGATACATGGATGTATGCATAGATAGATAGATAGATAGATAGATAGATAGATAGATAGATAGATAGATAGATAGATAGATAGATAGATAGAAACTCATGGCAGCTAAAATTTTAAATATTGAATATATGTATTGACTTGAGTTTTCTAGCAAAGCCATATAAGGCATCTTAACATTCTAAATGTGATGTCATGACTTCAGCTTGACATCAAAGCAAACCACACCAGTGATGTCATGACTAGAGCTTTGTATCAATTTAAAGCAATAGCAGCATGACAATAATAGATACATGGATGTATGCATAGATAGATAGATAGATAGATAGATAGATAGATTGATAGATAGATAGATAGATAGATAGATAGATAGATAGATAGATAGATAGATAGATAGAAACTCATGGCAGCTACAATTTTAAATATTGAATATATGTATTGACTTGAGTTTTCTAGCAAAGCCATATAAGGCATCTTAACATTCTAAATGTGATGTCATGACTTCAGCTTGACATCAAAGCAAACCACACCAGTGATGTCATGACTAGAGCTTTGTATCAATTTAAAGCAATAGCAGCATGACAATAATAGATACATGGATGTATGCATAGATAGATAGATAGATAGATAGATAGATAGATAGATAGATAGATAGATAGATAGATAGATAGATAGATAGATAGAAACTCATGGCAGCTAAAATTTTAAATATTGAATATATGTATTGACTTGAGTTTTCTAGCAAAGCCATATAAGGCATCTTAACATTCTAAATGTGATGTCATGACTTCAGCTTGACATCAAAGCAAACCACACCAGTGATGTCATGACTAGAGCTTTGTATCAATTTAAAGCAATAGCAGCATGACAATAATAGATACATGGATGTATGCATAGATAGATAGATAGATAGATAGATAGATAGATAGATAGATAGATAGATAGATAGATAGATAGATAGATAGATAGATAGAAACTCATGGCAGCTACAATTTTAAATATTGAATATACTGTATGTATTGACTTGAGTTTTCTAGCAAAGCCATATGAGGCATCTTAACATTCTAAATGTGATGCCATGACTTCAGCTTGACATCAAAGCAAACCACACCAGTGATGTCATGACTAGAGCTTTGTATCAATTTAAAGCAATAGCAGCATGACAATAATAGATACATGGATGTATGCATAGATAGATAGATAGATAGATAGATAGATAGATAGATAGATAGATAGATAGATAGATAGATAGATACAAAGATAGATAGATAGATAGATAGATAGATAGATAGATAGATAGATAGATAGATAGATAGATAGATAGATAGATAGATAGATAGATACAAAGATAGATAGATAGATAGATAGATAGATAGAAACTCATGGCAGCTAAAATTTTAAATATTGAATATATGTATTGACTTGAGTTTTCTAGCAAAGCCATATAAGGCATCTTAACATTCTAAATGTGATGTCATGACTTGAGCTTGACATCAAAGCAAACCACACCAGTGATGTCATGACTAGAGCTTTGTATCAATTTAAAGCAATAGCAGCATGACAATAATAGATACATGGATGTATGCATAGATAGATAGATAGATAGATAGATAGATAGATAGATAGATAGATAGATAGATAGATAGAAACTCATGGCAGCTACAATTTTAAATATTGAATATATGTATTGACTTGAGTTTTCTAGCAAAGCCATATAAGGCATCTTAACATTCTAAATGTGATGTCATGACTTCAGCTTGACATCAAAGCAAACCACACCAGTGATGTCATGACTAGAGCTTTGTATCAATTTAAAGCAATAGCAGCATGACAATAATAGATACATGGATGTATGCATAGATAGATAGATAGATAGATAGATAGATAGATACAAAGATAGATAGAGAGATAGATAGATAGATAGATAGATAGATAGATAGATAGATAGATAGATAGATAGATAGATAGATAGATAGATAGATAGATAGATAGAAACTCATGGCAGCTACAATTTTAAATATTGAATATACTGTATGTATTGACTTGAGTTTTCTAGCAAAGCCATATAAGGCATCTTAACATTCTAAATGTGATGTCATGACTTCAGCTTGACATCAAAGCAAACCACACCAGTGATGTCATGACTAGAGCTTTGTATCAATTTAAAGCAATAGCAGCATGACAATAATAGATACATGGATGTATGCATAGATAGATAGATAGATAGATAGATAGATAGATAGATAGATAGATAGATAGATAGATACAAAGATAGATAGATAGATAGATAGATAGATAGATAGATAGATAGATAGATAGATAGATAGATACAAAGATAGATAGATAGATAGATAGATAGATAGATAGATAGATAGATAGATAGATAGATAGATAGATAGAAACTCATGGCAGCTAAAATTTTAAATATTGAATATATGTATTGACTTGAGTTTTCTAGCAAAGCCATATAAGGCATCTTAACATTCTAAATGTGATGTCATGACTTGAGCTTGACATCAAAGCAAACCACACCAGTGATGTCATGACTAGAGCTTTGTATCAATTTAAAGCAATAGCAGCATGACAATAATAGATACATGGATGTATGCATAGATAGATAGATAGATAGATAGATAGATAGATAGATAGATAGATAGATAGATAGATAGATAGATAGAAACTCATGGCAGCTACAATTTTAAATATTGAATATATGTATTGACTTGAGTTTTCTAGCAAAGCCATATAAGGCATCTTAACATTCTAAATGTGATGTCATGACTTCAGCTTGACATCAAAGCAAACCACACCAGTGATGTCATGACTAGAGCTTTGTATCAATTTAAAGCAATAGCAGCATGACAATAATAGATACATGGATGTATGCATAGATAGATAGATAGATAGATAGATAGATAGATAGATAGATAGATAGATAGATAGATAGATAGATAGATAGATAGAAACTCATGGCAGCTACAATTTTAAATATTGAATATACTGTATGTATTGACTTGAGTTTTCTAGCAAAGCCATATGAGGCATCTTAACATTCTAAATGTGATGCCATGACTTCAGCTTGACATCAAAGCAAACCACACCAGTGATGTCATGACTAGAGCTTTGTATCAATTTAAAGCAATAGCAGCATGACAATAATAGATACATGGATGTATGCATAGATAGATAGATAGATAGATAGATAGATAGATAGATAGATAGATAGATAGATAGATAGATAGATAGATAGATAGATAGATAGATAGATACAAAGATAGATAGAGAGATAGATAGATAGATAGATAGATAGATAGATAGATAGATAGATAGATAGATAGATAGATAGATAGATACAAAGATAGATAGATAGATAGATAGATAGATAGATAGAAACTCATGGCAGCTAAAATTTTAAATATTGAATATATGTATTGACTTGAGTTTTCTAGCAAAGCCATATAAGGCATCTTAACATTCTAAATGTGATGTCATGACTTGAGCTTGACATCAAAGCAAACCACACCAGTGATGTCATGACTAGAGCTTTGTATCAATTTAAAGCAATAGCAGCATGACAATAATAGATACATGGATGTATGCATAGATAGATAGATAGATAGATAGATAGATAGATAGATAGATAGATAGATAGATAGATAGATAGATAGATAGAAACTCATGGCAGCTAAAATTTTAAATATTGAATATATGTATTGACTTGAGTTTTCTAGCAAAGCCATATAAGGCATCTTAACATTCTAAATGTGATGTCATGACTTCAGCTTGACATCAAAGCAAACCACACCAGTGATGTCATGACTAGAGCTTTGTATCAATTTAAAGCAATAGCAGCATGACAATAATAGATACATGGATGTATGCATAGATAGATAGATAGATAGATAGATCGATCGATCGATCGATCGATAGATAGATAGATAGATAGATAGATAGATAGAAACTCATGGCAGCTAAAATTTTAAATATTGAATATATGTATTGACTTGAGTTTTCTAGCAAAGCCATATAAGGCATCTTAACATTCTAAATGTGATGTCATGACTTGAGCTTGACATCAAAGCAAACCACACCAGTGATGTCATGACTAGAGCTTTGTATCAATTTAAAGCAATAGCAGCATGACAATAATAGATACATGGATGTATGCATAGATAGATAGATAGATAGATAGATAGATAGATAGATAGATAGATAGATAGATAGATAGATAGATAGATAGATAGATAGAAACTCATGGCAGCTACAATTTTAAATATTGAATATATGTATTGACTTGAGTTTTCTAGCAAAGCCATATAAGGCATCTTAACATTCTAAATGTGATGTCATGACTTCAGCTTGACATCAAAGCAAACCACACCAGTGATGTCATGACTAGAGCTTTGTATCAATTTAAAGCAATAGCAGCATGACAATAATAGATACATGGATGTATGCATAGATAGATAGATAGATAGATAGATAGATAGATAGATAGATAGGTAGATAGATAGATAGATAGATAGATAGATAGATAGATAGATAGATAGATAGATAGATAGAAACTCATGGCAGCTAAAATTTTAAATATTGAATATATGTATTGACTTGAGTTTTCTAGCAAAGCCATATAAGGCATCTTAACATTCTAAATGTGATGTCATGACTTCAGCTTGACATCAAAGCAAACCACACCAGTGATGTCATGACTAGAGCTTTGTATCAATTTAAAGCAATAGCAGCATGACAATAATAGATACATGGATGTATGCATAGATAGATAGATAGATAGATAGATAGATAGATAGATAGATAGATAGATAGATAGATAGATAGATAGATAGAAACTCATGGCAGCTACAATTTTAAATATTGAATATACTGTATGTATTGACTTGAGTTTTCTAGCAAAGCCATATGAGGCATCTTAACATTCTAAATGTGATGCCATGACTTCAGCTTGACATCAAAGCAAACCACACCAGTGATGTCATGACTAGAGCTTTGTATCAATTTAAAGCAATAGCAGCATGACAATAATAGATACATGGATGTATGCATAGATAGATAGATAGATAGATAGATAGATAGATAGATAGATAGATAGATAGATAGATAGATAGATAGATAGATACAAAGATAGATAGATAGATAGATAGATAGATAGATAGATAGATAGATAGATAGATAGATAGATAGATAGATAGATAGAAACTCATGGCAGCTAAAATTTTAAATATTGAATATATGTATTGACTTGAGTTTTCTAGCAAAGCCATATAAGGCATCTTAACATTCTAAATGTGATGTCATGACTTGAGCTTGACATCAAAGCAAACCACACCAGTGATGTCATGACTAGAGCTTTGTATCAATTTAAAGCAATAGCAGCATGACAATAATAGATACATGGATGTATGCATAGATAGATAGATAGATAGATAGATAGATAGATAGATAGATAGATAGATAGATAGATAGATAGATAGATAGAAACTCATGGCAGCTACAATTTTAAATATTGAATATATGTATTGACTTGAGTTTTCTAGCAAAGCCATATGAGGCATCTTAACATTCTAAATGTGATGCCATGACTTCAGCTTGACATCAAAGCAAACCACACCAGTGATGTCATGACTAGAGCTTTGTATCAATTTAAAGCAATAGCAGCATGACAATAATAGATACATGGATGTATGCATAGATAGATAGATAGATAGATAGATAGATAGATAGATAGATAGATAGATAGATAGAAACTCATGGCAGCTAAAATTTTAAATATTGAATATATGTATTGACTTGAGTTTTCTAGCAAAGCCATATAAGGCATCTTAACATTCTAAATGTGATGTCATGACTTCAGCTTGACATCAAAGCAAACCACACCAGTGATGTCATGACTAGAGCTTTGTATCAATTTAAAGCAATAGCAGCATGACAATAATAGATACATGGATGTATGCATAGATAGATAGATAGATAGATAGATAGATAGATAGATAGATAGATAGATAGATAGATAGATAGATAGATAGATAGATAGATAGATAGATAGATAGAAACTCATGGCAGCTAAAATTTTAAATATTGAATATATGTATTGACTTGAGTTTTCTAGCAAAGCCATATAAGGCATCTTAACATTCTAAATGTGATGTCATGACTTCAGCTTGACATCAAAGCAAACCACACCAGTGATGTCATGACTAGAGCTTTGTATCAATTTAAAGCAATAGCAGCATGACAATAATAGATACATGGATGTATGCATAGATAGATAGATAGATAGATAGATAGATAGATAGATAGATAGATAGATAGATAGATAGAAACTCATGGCAGCTAAAATTTTAAATATTGAATATATGTATTGACTTGAGTTTTCTAGCAAAGCCATATAAGGCATCTTAACATTCTAAATGTGATGTCATGACTTCAGCTTGACATCAAAGCAAACCACACCAGTGATGTCATGACTAGAGCTTTGTATCAATTTAAAGCAATAGCAGCATGACAATAATAGATACATGGATGTATGCATAGATAGATAGATAGATAGATAGATAGATAGATAGATAGATAGATAGATAGATAGATAGATAGATAGATAGATAGATAGATAGATAGAAACTCATGGCAGCTAAAATTTTAAATATTGAATATATGTATTGACTTGAGTTTTCTAGCAAAGCCATATAAGGCATCTTAACATTCTAAATGTGATGTCATGACTTCAGCTTGACATCAAAGCAAACCACACCAGTGATGTCATGACTAGAGCTTTGTATCAATTTAAAGCAATAGCAGCATGACAATAATAGATACATGGATGTATGCATAGATAGATAGATAGATAGATAGATAGATAGATAGATAGATAGATAGATAGATAGATAGATAGATAGATAGATAGATAGATAGATAGAAACTCATGGCAGCTAAAATTTTAAATATTGAATATATGTATTGACTTGAGTTTTCTAGCAAAGCCATATAAGGCATCTTAACATTCTAAATGTGATGTCATGACTTCAGCTTGACATCAAAGCAAACCACACCAGTGATGTCATGACTAGAGCTTTGTATCAATTTAAAGCAATAGCAGCATGACAATAATAGATACATGGATGTATGCATAGATAGATAGATAGATAGATAGATAGATAGATAGATAGATAGATAGATAGATAGATAGATAGATAGATAGATAGATAGAAACTCATGGCAGCTAAAATTTTAAATATTGAATATATGTATTGACTTGAGTTTTCTAGCAAAGCCATATAAGGCATCTTAACATTCTAAATGTGATGTCATGACTTCAGCTTGACATCAAAGCAAACCACACCAGTGATGTCATGACTAGAGCTTTGTATCAATTTAAAGCAATAGCAGCATGACAATAATAGACACATGGATGTATGCATAGATAGATAGATAGATAGATAGATCGATCGATAGATAGATAGATAGATAGATAGATAGATAGATAGATAGATAGAAACTCATGGCAGCTAAAATTTTAAATATTGAATATATGTATTGACTTGAGTTTTCTAGCAAAGCCATATAAGGCATCTTAACATTCTAAATGTGATGTCATGACTTCAGCTTGACATCAAAGCAAACCACACCAGTGATGTCATGACTAGAGCTTTGTATCAATTTAAAGCAATAGCAGCATGACAATAATAGATACATGGATGTATGCATAGATAGATAGATAGATAGATAGATAGATAGATAGATAGATAGATAGATAGATAGATAGATAGATAGATAGAAACTCATGGCAGCTAAAATTTTAAATATTGAATATATGTATTGACTTGAGTTTTCTAGCAAAGCCATATAAGGCATCTTAACATTCTAAATGTGATGTCATGACTTCAGCTTGACATCAAAGCAAACCACACCAGTGATGTCATGACTAGAGCTTTGTATCAATTTAAAGCAATAGCAGCATGACAATAATAGATACATGGATGTATGCATAGATAGATAGATAGATAGATAGATAGATAGATAGATAGATAGATAGATAGATAGATAGATAGATAGATAGAAACTCATGGCAGCTAAAATTTTAAATATTGAATATATGTATTGACTTGAGTTTTCTAGCAAAGCCATATAAGGCATCTTAACATTCTAAATGTGATGTCATGACTTCAGCTTGACATCAAAGCAAACCACACCAGTGATGTCATGACTAGAGCTTTGTATCAATTTAAAGCAATAGCAGCATGACAATAATAGATACATGGATGTATGCATAGATAGATAGATAGATAGATAGATAGATAGATAGATAGATAGATAGATAGATAGATAGATAGATAGATAGATAGATAGATAGAAACTCATGGCAGCTAAAATTTTAAATATTGAATATATGTATTGACTTGAGTTTTCTAGCAAAGCCATATAAGGCATCTTAACATTCTAAATGTGATGTCATGACTTCAGCTTGACATCAAAGCAAACCACACCAGTGATGTCATGACTAGAGCTTTGTATCAATTTAAAGCAATAGCAGCATGACAATAATAGATACATGGATGTATGCATAGATAGATAGATAGATAGATAGATAGATAGATAGATAGATAGATAGATAGATAGATAGATAGATAGAAACTCATGGCAGCTAAAATTTCAAATATTGAATATATGTATTGACTTGAGTTTTCTAGCAAAGCCATATAAGGCATCTTAACATTCTAAATGTGATGTCATGACTTCAGCTTGACATCAAAGCAAACCACACCAGTGATGTCATGACTAGAGCTTTGTATCAATTTAAAGCAATAGCAGCATGACAATAATAGATACATGGATGTATGCATAGATAGATAGATAGATAGATAGATAGATAGATAGATAGATAGATAGATAGATAGATAGATAGATAGATAGATAGATAGGTAGATAGATAGATAGATAGATAGATAGATAGATAGATAGAAACTCATGGCAGCTAAAATTTTAAATATTGAATATATGTATTGACTTGAGTTTTCTAGCAAAGCCATATAAGGCATCTTAACATTCTAAATGTGATGTCATGACTTCAGCTTGACATCAAAGCAAACCACACCAGTGATGTCATGACTAGAGCTTTGTATCAATTTAAAGCAATAGCAGCATGACAATAATAGATACATGGATGTATGCATAGATAGATAGATAGATAGATAGATAGATAGATAGATAGATAGATAGATAGATAGATAGATAGATAGATAGATAGAAACTCATGGCAGCTAAAATTTTAAATATTGAATATATGTATTGACTTGAGTTTTCTAGCAAAGCCATATAAGGCATCTTAACATTCTAAATGTGATGTCATGACTTCAGCTTGACATCAAAGCAAACCACACCAGTGATGTCATGACTAGAGCTTTGTATCAATTTAAAGCAATAGCAGCATGACAATAATAGATACATGGATGTATGCATAGATAGATAGATAGATAGATAGATAGATAGATAGATAGATAGATAGATAGATAGATAGATAGATAGAAACTCATGGCAGCTAAAATTTTAAATATTGAATATATGTATTGACTTGAGTTTTCTAGCAAAGCCATATAAGGCATCTTAACATTCTAAATGTGATGTCATGACTTCAGCTTGACATCAAAGCAAACCACACCAGTGATGTCATGACTAGAGCTTTGTATCAATTTAAAGCAATAGCAGCATGACAATAATAGATACATGGATGTATGCATAGATAGATAGATAGATAGATAGATAGATAGATAGATAGATAGATAGATAGATAGATAGATAGATAGAAACTCATGGCAGCTTAAATTTTAAATATTGAATATATGTATTGACTTGAGTTTTCTAGCAAAGCCATATAAGGCATCTTAACATTCTAAATGTGATGTCATGACTTCAGCTTGACATCAAAGCAAACCACACCAGTGATGTCATGACTAGAGCTTTGTATCAATTTAAAGCAATAGCAGCATGACAATAATAGATACATGGATGTATGCATAGATAGATAGATAGATAGATAGATAGATAGATAGATAGATAGATAGATAGATAGATAGATAGATAGATAGATAGATAGATAGAAACTCATGGCAGCTACAATTTTAAATATTGAATATATGTATTGACTTGAGTTTTCTAGCAAAGCCATATAAGGCATCTTAACATTCTAAATGTGATGTCATGACTTCAGCTTGACATCAAAGCAAACCACACCAGTGATGTCATGACTAGAGCTTTGTATCAATTTAAAGCAATAGCAGCATGACAATAATAGATACATGGATGTATGCATAGATAGATAGATAGATAGATAGATAGATAGATAGATAGATAGATAGATAGATAGATAGATAGATAGATAGATAGATACAAAGATAGATAGAGAGATAGATAGATAGATAGATAGAAACTCATGGCAGCTACAATTTTAAATATTGAATATATGTATTGACTTGAGTTTTCTAGCAAAGCCATATAAGGCATCTTAACATTCTAAATGTGATGTCATGACTTCAGCTTGACTTCAAAGCAAACCACACCAGTGATGTCATGACTAGAGCTTTGTATCAATTTAAAGCAATAGCAGCATGACAATAATAGATACATGGATGTATGCATAGATAGATAGATAGATAGATAGATAGATAGATAGATAGGTAGATAGATAGATAGATAGATAGATAGATAGATAGATAGATAGATAGATAGATAGATAGATAGATAGATAGAAACTCATGGCAGCTAAAATTTTAAATATTGAATATATGTATTGACTTGAGTTTTCTAGCAAAGCCATATAAGGCATCTTAACATTCTAAATGTGATGTCATGACTTCAGCTTGACATCAAAGCAAACCACACCAGTGATGTCATGACTAGAGCTTTGTATCAATTTAAAGCAATAGCAGCATGACAATAATAGATACATGGATGTATGCATAGATAGATAGATAGATAGATAGATAGATAGATAGATAGATAGATAGATAGATAGATAGATAGATGGATAGATAGATAGATAGATAGATAGATAGATAGATAGATAGATAGAAACTCATGGCAGCTAAAATTTTAAATATTGAATATATGTATTGACTTGAGTTTTCTAGCAAAGCCATATAAGGCATCTTAACATTCTAAATGTGATGTCATGACTTCAGCTTGACATCAAAGCAAACCACACCAGTGATGTCATGACTAGAGCTTTGTATCAATTTAAAGCAATAGCAGCATGACAATAATAGATACATGGATGTATGCATAGATAGATAGATAGATAGATAGATAGATAGATAGATAGATAGATAGATAGATAGATAGATAGATAGATAGATAGATAGAAACTCATGGCAGCTACAATTTTAAATATTGAATATACTGTATGTATTGTCTTGAGTTTTCTAGCAAAGCCATATGAGGCATCTTAACATTCTAAATGTGATGCCATGACTTCAGCTTGACATCAAAGCAAACCACACCAGTGATGTCATGACTAGAGCTTTGTATCAATTTAAAGCAATAGCAGCATGACAATAATAGATACATGGATGTATGCATAGATAGATAGATAGATAGATAGATAGATAGATAGATAGATAGATAGATAGATAGATAGATAGATAGATAGATAGATAGATAGAAACTCATGGCAGCTAAAATTTTAAATATTGAATATATGTATTGACTTGAGTTTTCTAGCAAAGCCATATAAGGCATCTTAACATTCTAAATGTGATGTCATGACTTCAGCTTGACATCAAAGCAAACCACACCAGTGATGTCATGACTAGAGCTTTGTATCAATTTAAAGCAATAGCAGCATGACAATAATAGATACATGGATGTATGCATAGATAGATAGATAGATAGATAGATAGATAGATAGATAGATAGATAGATAGATAGATAGATAGATAGATAGAAACTCATGGCAGCTAAAATTTTAAATATTGAATATATGTATTGACTTGAGTTTTCTAGCAAAGCCATATAAGGCATCTTAACATTCTAAATGTGATGTCATGACTTCAGCTTGACATCAAAGCAAACCACACCAGTGATGTCATGACTAGAGCTTTGTATCAATTTAAAGCAATAGCAGCATGACAATAATAGATACATGGATGTATGCATAGATAGATAGATAGATAGATAGATAGATAGATAGATAGATAGATAGATAGATAGATAGATAGATAGATAGATAGATAGAAACTCATGGCAGCTACAATTTTAAATATTGAATATATGTATTGACTTGAGTTTTCTAGCAAAGCCATATAAGGCATCTTAACATTCTAAATGTGATGTCATGACTTCAGCTTGACATCAAAGCAAACCACACCAGTGATGTCATGACTAGAGCTTTGTATCAATTTAAAGCAATAGCAGCATGACAATAATAGATACATGGATGTATGCATAGATAGATAGATAGATAGATAGATAGATAGATAGATAGATAGATAGATAGATAGATACAAAGATAGATAGAGAGATAGATAGATAGATAGATAGATAGAAACTCATGGCAGCTACAATTTTAAATATTGAATATATGTATCTACTTGAGTTTTCTAGCAAAGCCATATAAGGCATCTTAACATTCTAAATGTGATGTCATGACTTCAGCTTGACTTCAAAGCAAACCACACCAGTGATGTCATGACTAGAGCTTTGTATCAATTTAAAGCAATAGCAGCATGACAATAATAGATACATGGATGTATGCATAGATAGATAGATAGATAGATAGATAGATAGATAGATAGATAGATGGATAGATAGATAGATAGATAGATAGATAGATAGATAGATAGAAACTCATGGCAGCTAAAATTTTAAATATTGAATATATGTATTGACTTGAGTTTTCTAGCAAAGCCATATAAGGCATCTTAACATTCTAAATGTGATGTCATGACTTCAGCTTGACATCAAAGCAAACCACACCAGTGATGTCATGACTAGAGCTTTGTATCAATTTAAAGCAATAGCAGCATGACAATAATAGATACACGGATGTATGCATAGATAGATAGATAGATAGATAGATAGATAGATAGATAGATAGATAGATAGATAGATAGATAGAAACTCATGGCAGCTACAATTTTAAATATTGAATATACTGTATGTATTGTCTTGAGTTTTCTAGCAAAGCCATATGAGGCATCTTAACATTCTAAATGTGATGCCATGACTTCAGCTTGACATCAAAGCAAACCACACCAGTGATGTCATGACTAGAGCTTTGTATCAATTTAAAGCAATAGCAGCATGACAATAATAGATACATGGATGTATGCATAGATAGATAGATAGATAGATAGATAGATAGATAGATAGATAGATAGATAGATAGATAGATAGAAACTCATGGCAGCTAAAATTTTAAATATTGAATATATGTATTGACTTGAGTTTTCTAGCAAAGCCATATAAGGCATCTTAACATTCTAAATGTGATGTCATGACTTCAGCTTGACATCAAAGCAAACCACACCAGTGATGTCATGACTAGAGCTTTGTATCAATTTAAAGCAATAGCAGCATGACAATAATAGATACATGGATGTATGCATAGATAGATAGATAGATAGATAGATAGATAGATAGATAGATAGATAGATAGATAGATAGATAGAAACTCATGGCAGCTAAAATTTTAAATATTGAATATATGTATTGACTTGAGTTTTCTAGCAAAGCCATATAAGGCATCTTAACATTCTAAATGTGATGTCATGACTTCAGCTTGACATCAAAGCAAACCACACCAGTGATGTCATGACTAGAGCTTTGTATCAATTTAAAGCAATAGCAGCATGACAATAATAGATACATGGATGTATGCATAGATAGATAGATAGATAGATAGATAGATAGATAGATAGATAGATAGATAGATAGATAGATAGATAGATAGATAGAAACTCATGGCAGCTACAATTTTAAATATTGAATATATGTATTGACTTGAGTTTTCTAGCAAAGCCATATAAGGCATCTTAACATTCTAAATGTGATGTCATGACTTCAGCTTGACATCAAAGCAAACCACACCAGTGATGTCATGACTAGAGCTTTGTATCAATTTAAAGCAATAGCAGCATGACAATAATAGATACATGGATGTATGCATAGATAGATAGATAGATAGATAGATAGATAGATAGATAGATAGATAGATAGATAGATAGATAGATAGATAGATAGATAGATAGATAGAAACTCATGGCAGCTAAAATTTTAAATATTGAATATATGTATTGACTTGAGTTTTCTAGCAAAGCCATATAAGGCATCTTAACATTCTAAATGTGATGTCATGACTTCAGCTTGACATCAAAGCAAACCACACCAGTGATGTCATGACTAGAGCTTTGTATCAATTTAAAGCAATAGCAGCATGACAATAATAGATACATGGATGTATGCATAGATAGATAGATAGATAGATAGATAGATAGATAGATAGATAGATAGATAGATAGATAGATAGATAGATAGAAACTCATGGCAGCTACAATTTTAAATATTGAATATATGTATTGACTTGAGTTTTCTAGCAAAGCCATATAAGGCATCTTAACATTCTAAATGTGATGTCATGACTTCAGCTTGACATCAAAGCAAACCACACCAGTGATGTCATGACTAGAGCTTTGTATCAATTTAAAGCAATAGCAGCATGACAATAATAGATACATGGATGTATGCATAGATAGATAGATAGATAGATAGATAGATAGATAGATAGATAGATAGATAGATAGATAGATAGATAGATAGATAGATAGATAGAAACTCATGGCAGCTAAAATTTTAAATATTGAATATATGTATTGACTTGAGTTTTCTAGCAAAGCCATATAAGGCATCTTAACATTCTAAATGTGATGTCATGACTTCAGCTTGACATCAAAGCAAACCACACCAGTGATGTCATGACTAGAGCTTTGTATCAATTTAAAGCAATAGCAGCATGACAATAATAGATACATGGATGTATGCATAGATAGATAGATAGATAGATAGATAGATAGATAGATAGATAGATAGATAGATAGATAGATAGATAGAAACTCATGGCAGCTTAAATTTTAAATATTGAATATATGTATTGACTTGAGTTTTCTAGCAAAGCCATATAAGGCATCTTAACATTCTAAATGTGATGTCATGACTTCAGCTTGACATCAAAGCAAACCACACCAGTGATGTCATGACTAGAGCTTTGTATCAATTTAAAGCAATAGCAGCATGACAATAATAGATACATGGATGTATGCATAGATAGATAGATAGATAGATAGATAGATAGATAGATAGATAGATAGATAGATAGATAGATAGATAGATAGAAACTCATGGCAGCTAAAATTTTAAATATTGAATATATGTATTGACTTGAGTTTTCTAGCAAAGCCATATAAGGCATCTTAACATTCTAAATGTGATGTCATGACTTCAGCTTGACATCAAAGCAAACCACACCAGTGATGTCATGACTAGAGCTTTGTATCAATTTAAAGCAATAGCAGCATGACAATAATAGATACATGGATGTATGCATAGATAGATAGATAGATAGATAGATAGATAGATAGATAGATAGATAGATAGATAGATAGATAGATAGATAGATAGAAACTCATGGCAGCTTAAATTTTAAATATTGAATATATGTATTGACTTGAGTTTTCTAGCAAAGCCATATAAGGCATCTTAACATTCTAAATGTGATGTCATGACTTCAGCTTGACATCAAAGCAAACCACACCAGTGATGTCATGACTAGAGCTTTGTATCAATTTAAAGCAATAGCAGCATGACAATAATAGATACATGGATGTATGCATAGATAGATAGATAGATAGATAGATAGATAGATAGATAGATAGATAGATAGATAGATAGATAGATAGATAGATAGAAACTCATGGCAGCTACAATTTTAAATATTGAATATATGTATTGACTTGAGTTTTCTAGCAAAGCCATATAAGGCATCTTAACATTCTAAATGTGATGTCATGACTTCAGCTTGACATCAAAGCAAACCACACCAGTGATGTCATGACTAGAGCTTTGTATCAATTTAAAGCAATAGCAGCATGACAATAATAGATACATGGATGTATGCATAGATAGATAGATAGATAGATAGATAGATAGATAGATAGATAGATAGATAGATAGATAGATAGATAGATACAAAGATAGATAGAGAGATAGATAGATAGATAGATAGAAACTCATGGCAGCTACAATTTTAAATATTGAATATATGTATTGACTTGAGTTTTCTAGCAAAGCCATATAAGGCATCTTAACATTCTAAATGTGATGTCATGACTTCAGCTTGACATCAAAGCAAACCACACCAGTGATGTCATGACTAGAGCTTTGTATCAATTTAAAGCAATAGCAGCATGACAATAATAGATACATGGATGTATGCATAGATAGATAGATAGATAGATAGATAGATAGATAGATAGATAGATAGATAGATAGATAGATAGATAGATAGAAACTCATGGCAGCTAAAATTTTAAATATTGAATATATGTATTGACTTGAGTTTTCTAGCAAAGCCATATAAGGCATCTTAACATTCTAAATGTGATGTCATGACTTCAGCTTGACATCAAAGCAAACCACACCAGTGATGTCATGACTAGAGCTTTGTATCAATTTAAAGCAATAGCAGCATGACAATAATAGATACATGGATGTATGCATAGATAGATAGATAGATAGATAGATAGATAGATAGATAGATAGATAGATAGATAGATAGATAGATAGAAACTCATGGCAGCTTAAATTTTAAATATTGAATATATGTATTGACTTGAGTTTTCTAGCAAAGCCATATAAGGCATCTTAACATTCTAAATGTGATGTCATGACTTCAGCTTGACATCAAAGCAAACCACACCAGTGATGTCATGACTAGAGCTTTGTATCAATTTAAAGCAATAGCAGCATGACAATAATAGATACATGGATGTATGCATAGATAGATAGATAGATAGATAGATAGATAGATAGATAGATAGATAGATAGATAGATAGATAGATAGAAACTCATGGCAGCTACAATTTTAAATATTGAATATATGTATTGACTTGAGTTTTCTAGCAAAGCCATATAAGGCATCTTAACATTCTAAATGTGATGTCATGACTTCAGCTTGACATCAAAGCAAACCACACCAGTGATGTCATGACTAGAGCTTTGTATCAATTTAAAGCAATAGCAGCATGACAATAATAGATACATGGATGTATGCATAGATAGATAGATAGATAGATAGATAGATAGATAGATAGATAGATAGATAGATAGATAGATAGATAGATAGATACAAAGATAGATAGAGAGATAGATAGATAGATAGATAGAAACTCATGGCAGCTACAATTTTAAATATTGAATATATGTATTGACTTGAGTTTTCTAGCAAAGCCATATAAGGCATCTTAACATTCTAAATGTGATGTCATGACTTCAGCTTGACATCAAAGCAAACCACACCAGTGATGTCATGACTAGAGCTTTGTATCAATTTAAAGCAATAGCAGCATGACAATAATAGATACATGGATGTATGCATAGATAGATAGATAGATAGATAGATAGATAGATAGATAGATAGATAGATAGATAGATAGATAGATAGATAGATAGATAGATAGAAACTCATGGCAGCTAAAATTTTAAATATTGAATATATGTATTGACTTGAGTTTTCTAGCAAAGCCATATAAGGCATCTTAACATTCTAAATGTGATGTCATGACTTCAGCTTGACATCAAAGCAAACCACACCAGTGATGTCATGACTAGAGCTTTGTATCAATTTAAAGCAATAGCAGCATGACAATAATAGATACATGGATGTATGCATAGATAGATAGATAGATAGATAGATAGATAGATAGATAGATAGATAGATAGATAGATAGATAGATAGATAGAAACTCATGGCAGCTACAATTTTAAATATTGAATATACTGTATGTATTGACTTGAGTTTTCTAGCAAAGCCATATGAGGCATCTTAACATTCTAAATGTGATGCCATGACTTCAGCTTGACATCAAAGCAAACCACACCAGTGATGTCATGACTAGAGCTTTGTATCAATTTAAAGCAATAGCAGCATGACAATAATAGATACATGGATGTATGCATAGATAGATAGATAGATAGATAGATAGATAGATAGATAGATAGATAGATAGATAGATAGATAGATAGATAGATAGATAGATAGATAGAAACTCATGGCAGCTACAATTTTAAATATTGAATATACTGTATGTATTGACTTGAGTTTTCTAGCAAAGCCATATGAGGCATCTTAACATTCTAAATGTGATGCCATGACTTCAGCTTGACATCAAAGCAAACCACACCAGTGATGTCATGACTAGAGCTTTGTATCAATTTAAAGCAATAGCAGCATGACAATAATAGATACATGGATGTATGCATAGATAGATAGATAGATAGATAGATAGATAGATAGATAGATAGATAGATAGATAGATAGATAGATAGATAGATAGATAGATAGAAACTCATGGCAGCTAAAATTTTAAATATTGAATATATGTATTGACTTGAGTTTTCTAGCAAAGCCATATAAGGCATCTTAACATTCTAAATGTGATGTCATGACTTCAGCTTGACATCAAAGCAAACCACACCAGTGATGTCATGACTAGAGCTTTGTATCAATTTAAAGCAATAGCAGCATGACAATAATAGATACATGGATGTATGCATAGATAGATAGATAGATAGATAGATAGATAGATAGATAGATAGATAGATAGATAGATAGATAGATAGATAGATAGATAGATAGATAGATAGATAGATAGATAGATAGATAGAAACTCATGGCAGCTACAATTTTAAATATTGAATATATGTATTGACTTGAGTTTTCTAGCAAAGCCATATAAGGCATCTTAACATTCTAAATGTGATGTCATGACTTCAGCTTGACATCAAAGCAAACCACACCAGTGATGTCATGACTAGAGCTTTGTATCAATTTAAAGCAATAGCAGCATGACAATAATAGATACATGGATGTATGCATAGATAGATAGATAGATAGATAGATAGATAGATAGATAGATAGATAGATAGATAGATAGATAGATAGATAGATAGATAGATAGATAGATACAAAGATAGATAGAGAGATAGATAGATAGATAGATAGAAACTCATGGCAGCTACAATTTTAAATATTGAATATATGTATTGACTTGAGTTTTCTAGCAAAGCCATATAAGGCATCTTAACATTCTAAATGTGATGTCATGACTTCAGCTTGACATCAAAGCAAACCACACCAGTGATGTCATGACTAGAGCTTTGTATCAATTTAAAGCAATAGCAGCATGACAATAATAGATACATGGATGTATGCATAGATAGATAGATAGATAGATAGATAGATAGATAGATAGATAGATAGATAGATAGATAGATAGATAGATAGATAGATAGATAGATAGATAGATAGAAACTCATGGCAGCTAAAATTTTAAATATTGAATATATGTATTGACTTGAGTTTTCTAGCAAAGCCATATAAGGCATCTTAACATTCTAAATGTGATGTCATGACTTCAGCTTGACATCAAAGCAAACCACACCAGTGATGTCATGACTAGAGCTTTGTATCAATTTAAAGCAATAGCAGCATGACAATAATAGATACATGGATGTATGCATATATAGATAGATAGATAGATAGATAGATAGATAGATAGATAGATAGATAGATAGATAGATAGATAGATAGATAGAAACTCATGGCAGCTACAATTTTAAATATTGAATATACTGTATGTATTGACTTGAGTTTTCTAGCAAAGCCATATGAGGCATCTTAACATTCTAAATGTGATGCCATGACTTCAGCTTGACATCAAAGCAAACCACACCAGTGATGTCATGACTAGAGCTTTGTATCAATTTAAAGCAATAGCAGCATGACAATAATAGATACATGGATGTATGCATAGATAGATAGATAGATAGATAGATAGATAGATAGATAGATAGATAGATAGATAGAAACTCATGGCAGCTACAATTTTAAATATTGAATATACTGTATGTATTGACTTGAGTTTTCTAGCAAAGCCATATGAGGCATCTTAACATTCTAAATGTGATGCCATGACTTCAGCTTGACATCAAAGCAAACCACACCAGTGATGTCATGACTAGAGCTTTGTATCAATTTAAAGCAATAGCAGCATGACAATAATAGATACATGGATGTATGCATAGATAGATAGATAGATAGATAGATAGATAGATAGATAGATAGATAGATAGATAGATAGATAGATAGATAGAAACTCATGGCAGCTAAAATTTTAAATATTGAATATATGTATTGACTTGAGTTTTCTAGCAAAGCCATATAAGGCATCTTAACATTCTAAATGTGATGTCATGACTTCAGCTTGACATCAAAGCAAACCACACCAGTGATGTCATGACTAGAGCTTTGTATCAATTTAAAGCAATAGCAGCATGACAATAATAGATACATGGATGTATGCATAGATAGATAGATAGATAGATAGATAGATAGATAGATAGATAGATAGATAGATAGATAGATAGATAGATAGATAGATAGATAGATAGAAACTCATGGCAGCTAAAATTTTAAATATTGAATATATGTATTGACTTGAGTTTTCTAGCAAAGCCATATAAGGCATCTTAACATTCTAAATGTGATGTCATGACTTCAGCTTGACATCAAAGCAAACCACACCAGTGATGTCATGACTAGAGCTTTGTATCAATTTAAAGCAATAGCAGCATGACAATAATAGATACATGGATGTATGCATAGATAGATAGATAGATAGATAGATAGATAGATAGATAGATAGATAGATAGATAGATAGATAGATAGATAGATAGATAGATAGAAACTCATGGCAGCTACAATTTTAAATATTGAATATATGTATTGACTTGAGTTTTCTAGCAAAGCCATATAAGGCATCTTAACATTCTAAATGTGATGTCATGACTTCAGCTTGACATCAAAGCAAACCACACCAGTGATGTCATGACTAGAGCTTTGTATCAATTTAAAGCAATAGCAGCATGACAATAATAGATACATGGATGTATGCATAGATAGATAGATAGATAGATAGATAGATAGATAGATAGATAGATAGATAGATAGATACAAAGATAGATAGAGAGATAGATAGATAGATAGATAGAAACTCATGGCAGCTACAATTTTAAATATTGAATATATGTATTGACTTGAGTTTTCTAGCAAAGCCATATAAGGCATCTTAACATTCTAAATGTGATGTCATGACTTCAGCTTGACATCAAAGCAAACCACACCAGTGATGTCATGACTAGAGCTTTGTATCAATTTAAAGCAATAGCAGCATGACAATAATAGATACATGGATGTATGCATAGATAGATAGATAGATAGATAGATAGATAGATAGATAGATAGATAGATAGATAGATAGATAGATAGATAGATAGATAGAAACTCATGGCAGCTAAAATTTTAAATATTGAATATATGTATTGACTTGAGTTTTCTAGCAAAGCCATATAAGGCATCTTAACATTCTAAATGTGATGTCATGACTTCAGCTTGACATCAAAGCAAACCACACCAGTGATGTCATGACTAGAGCTTTGTATCAATTTAAAGCAATAGCAGCATGACAATAATAGATACATGGATGTATGCATAGATAGATAGATAGATAGATAGATAGATAGATAGATAGATAGATAGATAGATAGATAGAAACTCATGGCAGCTACAATTTTAAATATTGAATATACTGTATGTATTGACTTGAGTTTTCTAGCAAAGCCATATGAGGCATCTTAACATTCTAAATGTGATGCCATGACTTCAGCTTGACATCAAAGCAAACCACACCAGTGATGTCATGACTAGAGCTTTGTATCAATTTAAAGCAATAGCAGCATGACAATAATAGATACATGGATGTATGCATAGATAGATAGATAGATAGATAGATAGATAGATAGATAGATAGATAGATAGATAGATAGAAACTCATGGCAGCTAAAATTTTAAATATTGAATATATGTATTGACTTGAGTTTTCTAGCAAAGCCATATAAGGCATCTTAACATTCTAAATGTGATGTCATGACTTCAGCTTGACATCAAAGCAAACCACACCAGTGATGTCATGACTAGAGCTTTGTATCAATTTAAAGCAATAGCAGCATGACAATAATAGATACATGGATGTATGCATAGATAGATAGATAGATAGATAGATAGATAGATAGATAGATAGATAGATAGATAGATAGATAGATAGATAGATAGATAGATAGATAGATAGAAACTCATGGCAGCTAAAATTTTAAATATTGAATATATGTATTGACTTGAGTTTTCTAGCAAAGCCATATAAGGCATCTTAACATTCTAAATGTGATGTCATGACTTCAGCTTGACATCAAAGCAAACCACACCAGTGATGTCATGACTAGAGCTTTGTATCAATTTAAAGCAATAGCAGCATGACAATAATAGATACATGGATGTATGCATAGATAGATAGATAGATAGATAGATAGATAGATAGATAGATAGATAGATAGATAGATAGATAGATAGATAGATAGATAGATAGATACTCATGGCAGCTACAATTTTAAATATTGAATATATGTATTGACTTGAGTTTTCTAGCAAAGCCATATAAGGCATCTTAACATTCTAAATGTGATGTCATGACTTCAGCTTGACATCAAAGCAAACCACACCAGTGATGTCATGACTAGAGCTTTGTATCAATTTAAAGCAATAGCAGCATGACAATAAATAATAGATACATGGATGTATGCATAGATAGATAGATAGATAGATAGATAGATAGATAGATAGATAGATAGATAGATAGATAGATAGATAGATAGATAGATAGATAGAAACTCATGGCAGCTAAAATTTTAAATATTGAATATATGTATTGACTTGAGTTTTCTAGCAAAGCCATATAAGGCATCTTAACATTCTAAATGTGATGTCATGACTTCAGCTGGACATCAAAGCAAACCACACCAGTGATGTCATGACTAGAGCTTTGTATCAATTTAAAGCAATAGCAGCATGACAATAATAGATACATGGATGTATGCATAGATAGATAGATAGATAGATAGATAGATAGATAGATAGATAGATAGATAGATAGATAGATAGATAGATAGATAGATAGAAACTCATGGCAGCTACAATTTTAAATATTGAATATATGTATTGACTTGAGTTTTCTAGCAAAGCCATATAAGGCATCTTAACATTCTAAATGTGATGTCATGACTTCAGCTTGACATCAAAGCAAACCACACCAGTGATGTCATGACTAGAGTTTTTTATCAATTTAAAGCAATAGCAGCATGACAATAATAGATACATGGATGTATGCATAGATAGATAGATAGATAGATAGATAGATAGATAGATAGATAGATAGATAGATAGATAGATAGATAGATAGATAGATAGATAGAAACTCATGGCAGCTAAAATTTTAAATATTGAATATATGTATTGACTTGAGTTTTCTAGCAAAGCCATATAAGGCATCTTAACATTCTAAATGTGATGTCATGACTTCAGCTTGACATCAAAGCAAACCACACCAGTGATGTCATGACTAGAGCTTTGTATCAATTTAAAGCAATAGCAGCATGACAATAATAGATACATGGATGTATGCATAGATAGATAGATAGATAGATAGATAGATAGATAGATAGATAGATAGATAGATAGATAGATAGATAGATAGATAGATAGATAGAAACTCATGGCAGCTACAATTTTAAATATTGAATATACTGTATGTATTGACTTGAGTTTTCTAGCAAAGCCATATGAGGCATCTTAACATTCTAAATGTGATGCCATGACTTCAGCTTGACATCAAAGCAAACCACACCAGTGATGTCATGACTAGAGCTTTGTATCAATTTAAAGCAATAGCAGCATGACAATAATAGATACATGGATGTATGCATAGATAGATAGATAGATAGATAGATAGATAGATAGATAGATAGATAGATAGATAGATAGATAGATAGATAGATGGATAGAAACTCATGGCAGCTAAAATTTTAAATATTGAATATATGTATTGACTTGAGTTTTCTAGCAAAGCCATATAAGGCATCTTAACATTCTAAATGTGATGTCATGACTTCAGCTTGACATCAAAGCAAACCACACCAGTGATGTCATGACTAGAGCTTTGTATCAATTTAAAGCAATAGCAGCATGACAATAATAGATACATGGATGTATGCATAGATAGATAGATAGATAGATAGATAGATAGATAGATAGATAGATAGATAGATAGATAGATAGATAGAAACTCATGGCAGCTAAAATTTTAAATATTGAATATATGTATTGACTTGAGTTTTCTAGCAAAGCCATATAAGGCATCTTAACATTCTAAATGTGATGTCATGACTTCAGCTGGACATCAAAGCAAACCACACCAGTGATGTCATGACTAGAGCTTTGTATCAATTTAAAGCAATAGCAGCATGACAATAATAGATACATGGATGTATGCATAGATAGATAGATAGATAGATAGATAGATAGATAGATAGATAGATAGATAGATAGATAGATAGATAGATAGATAGAAACTCATGGCAGCTACAATTTTAAATATTGAATATATGTATTGACTTGAGTTTTCTAGCAAAGCCATATAAGGCATCTTAACATTCTAAATGTGATGTCATGACTTCAGCTTGACATCAAAGCAAACCACACCAGTGATGTCATGACTAGAGTTTTTTATCAATTTAAAGCAATAGCAGCATGACAATAATAGATACATGGATGTATGCATAGATAGATAGATAGATAGATAGATAGATAGATAGATAGATAGATAGATAGATAGATAGATAGATAGATAGATAGAAACTCATGGCAGCTAAAATTTTAAATATTGAATATATGTATTGACTTGAGTTTTCTAGCAAAGCCATATAAGGCATCTTAACATTCTAAATGTGATGTCATGACTTCAGCTTGACATCAAAGCAAACCACACCAGTGATGTCATGACTAGAGCTTTGTATCAATTTAAAGCAATAGCAGCATGACAATAATAGATACATGGATGTATGCATAGATAGATAGATAGATAGATAGATAGATAGATAGATAGATAGATAGATAGATAGATAGATAGATAGATAGATAGAAACTCATGGCAGCTACAATTTTAAATATTGAATATACTGTATGTATTGACTTGAGTTTTCTAGCAAAGCCATATGAGGCATCTTAACATTCTAAATGTGATGCCATGACTTCAGCTTGACATCAAAGCAAACCACACCAGTGATGTCATGACTAGAGCTTTGTATCAATTTAAAGCAATAGCAGCATGACAATAATAGATACATGGATGTATGCATAGATAGATAGATAGATAGATAGATAGATAGATAGATAGATAGATAGATAGATAGATAGATAGATACAAAGATAGATAGATAGATAGATAGATAGATAGATAGATAGATAGATAGATAGATAGATAGATAGATAGATAGATAGATAGAAACTCATGGCAGCTACAATTTTAAATATTGAATATATGTATTGACTTGAGTTTTCTAGCAAAGCCATATAAGGCATCTTAACATTCTAAATGTGATGTCATGACTTCAGCTTGACATCAAAGCAAACCACACCAGTGATGTCATGACTAGAGCTTTGTATCAATTTAAAGCAATAGCAGCATGACAATAATAGATACATGGATGTATGCATAGATAGATAGATAGATAGATAGATAGATAGATAGATAGATAGATAGATAGATAGATAGATAGATAGATAGATACAAAGATAGATAGATAGATAGATAGATAGATAGATAGATAGATAGATAGATAGATAGATAGATAGATAGATAGATACAAAGATAGATAGATAGATAGATAGATAGATAGAAACTCATGGCAGCTAAAATTTTAAATATTGAATATATGTATTGACTTGAGTTTTCTAGCAAAGCCATATAAGGCATCTTAACATTCTAAATGTGATGTCATGACTTGAGCTTGACATCAAAGCAAACCACACCAGTGATGTCATGACTAGAGCTTTGTATCAATTTAAAGCAATAGCAGCATGACAATAATAGATACATGGATGTATGCATAGATAGATAGATAGATAGATAGATAGATAGATAGATAGATAGATAGATAGATAGATAGATAGATAGATAGAAACTCATGGCAGCTACAATTTTAAATATTGAATATATGTATTGACTTGAGTTTTCTAGCAAAGCCATATAAGGCATCTTAACATTCTAAATGTGATGTCATGACTTCAGCTTGACATCAAAGCAAACCACACCAGTGATGTCATGACTAGAGCTTTGTATCAATTTAAAGCAATAGCAGCATGACAATAATAGATACATGGATGTATGCATAGATAGATAGATAGATAGATAGATAGATAGATAGATAGATAGATAGATAGATAGATAGATAGATAGATAGATAGATAGAAACTCATGGCAGCTAAAATTTTAAATATTGAATATATGTATTGACTTGAGTTTTCTAGCAAAGCCATATAAGGCATCTTAACATTCTAAATGTGATGTCATGACTTCAGCTTGACATCAAAGCAAACCACACCAGTGATGTCATGACTAGAGCTTTGTATCAATTTAAAGCAATAGCAGCATGACAATAATAGATACATGGATGTATGCATAGATAGATAGATAGATAGATAGATAGATAGAAACTCATGGCAGCTACAATTTTAAATATTGAATATACTGTATGTATTGACTTGAGTTTTCTAGCAAAGCCATATGAGGCATCTTAACATTCTAAATGTGATGCCATGACTTCAGCTTGACATCAAAGCAAACCACACCAGTGATGTCATGACTAGAGCTTTGTATCAATTTAAAGCAATAGCAGCATGACAATAATAGATACATGGATGTATGCATAGATAGATAGATAGATAGATAGATAGATAGATAGATAGATAGATAGATAGATACAAAGATAGATAGATAGATAGATAGATAGATAGATAGATAGATAGATAGATAGATAGATAGATAGATAGATAGATAGATAGATAGATAGAAACTCATGGCAGCTACAATTTTAAATATTGAATATATGTATTGACTTGAGTTTTCTAGCAAAGCCATATAAGGCATCTTAACATTCTAAATGTGATGTCATGACTTCAGCTTGACATCAAAGCAAACCACACCAGTGATGTCATGACTAGAGCTTTGTATCAATTTAAAGCAATAGCAGCATGACAATAATAGATACATGGATGTATGCATAGATAGATAGATAGATAGATAGATAGATAGATAGATAGATAGATAGATAGATAGATAGATAGATAGATAGATACAAAGATAGATAGATAGATAGATAGATAGATAGATAGATAGATAGATAGATAGATAGATACAAAGATAGATAGATAGATAGATAGATAGATAGATAGATAGATAGAAACTCATGGCAGCTAAAATTTTAAATATTGAATATATGTATTGACTTGAGTTTTCTAGCAAAGCCATATAAGGCATCTTAACATTCTAAATGTGATGTCATGACTTGAGCTTGACATCAAAGCAAACCACACCAGTGATGTCATGACTAGAGCTTTGTATCAATTTAAAGCAATAGCAGCATGACAATAATAGATACATGGATGTATGCATAGATAGATAGATAGATAGATAGATAGATAGATAGATAGATAGATAGATAGATAGATAGATAGATAGATAGATAGAAACTCATGGCAGCTACAATTTTAAATATTGAATATATGTATTGACTTGAGTTTTCTAGCAAAGCCATATAAGGCATCTTAACATTCTAAATGTGATGTCATGACTTCAGCTTGACATCAAAGCAAACCACACCAGTGATGTCATGACTAGAGCTTTGTATCAATTTAAAGCAATAGCAGCATGACAATAATAGATACATGGATGTATGCATAGATAGATAGATAGATAGATAGATAGATAGATAGATAGATAGATAGATAGATAGATAGATAGATAGATAGATAGATAGATAGATAGAAACTCATGGCAGCTAAAATTTTAAATATTGAATATATGTATTGACTTGAGTTTTCTAGCAAAGCCATATAAGGCATCTTAACATTCTAAATGTGATGTCATGACTTCAGCTTGACATCAAAGCAAACCACACCAGTGATGTCATGACTAGAGCTTTGTATCAATTTAAAGCAATAGCAGCATGACAATAATAGATACATGGATGTATGCATAGATAGATAGATAGATAGATAGATAGATAGATAGATAGATAGATAGATAGATAGATAGATAGATAGATAGATAGATAGAAACTCATGGCAGCTACAATTTTAAATATTGAATATACTGTATGTATTGACTTGAGTTTTCTAGCAAAGCCATATGAGGCATCTTAACATTCTAAATGTGATGCCATGACTTCAGCTTGACATCAAAGCAAACCACACCAGTGATGTCATGACTAGAGCTTTGTATCAATTTAAAGCAATAGCAGCATGACAATAATAGATACATGGATGTATGCATAGATAGATAGATAGATAGATAGATAGATAGATAGATAGATAGATAGATAGATAGATAGATAGATACAAAGATAGATAGATAGATAGATAGATAGATAGATAGATAGATAGATAGATAGATAGATAGATAGATAGATAGATAGATAGATAGATACAAAGATAGATAGATAGATAGATAGATAGATAGATAGAAACTCATGGCAGCTAAAATTTTAAATATTGAATATATGTATTGACTTGAGTTTTCTAGCAAAGCCATATAAGGCATCTTAACATTCTAAATGTGATGTCATGACTTGAGCTTGACATCAAAGCAAACCACACCAGTGATGTCATGACTAGAGCTTTGTATCAATTTAAAGCAATAGCAGCATGACAATAATAGATACATGGATGTATGCATAGATAGATAGATAGATAGATAGATAGATAGATAGATAGATAGATAGATAGATAGATAGATAGATAGATAGATAGAAACTCATGGCAGCTACAATTTTAAATATTGAATATATGTATTGACTTGAGTTTTCTAGCAAAGCCATATAAGGCATCTTAACATTCTAAATGTGATGTCATGACTTGAGCTTGACATCAAAGCAAACCACACCAGTGATGTCATGACTAGAGCTTTGTATCAATTTAAAGCAATAGCAGCATGACAATAATAGATACATGGATGTATGCATAGATAGATAGATAGATAGATAGATAGATAGATAGATAGATAGATAGATAGATAGATAGATAGATAGATAGAAACTCATGGCAGCTACAATTTTAAATATTGAATATATGTATTGACTTGAGTTTTCTAGCAAAGCCATATAAGGCATCTTAACATTCTAAATGTGATGTCATGACTTCAGCTTGACATCAAAGCAAACCACACCAGTGATGTCATGACTAGAGCTTTGTATCAATTTAAAGCAATAGCAGCATGACAATAATAGATACATGGATGTATGCATAGATAGATAGATAGATAGATAGATAGATAGATAGATAGATAGATAGATAGATAGATAGATAGATAGATAGATAGATAGAAACTCATGGCAGCTAAAATTTTAAATATTGAATATATGTATTGACTTGAGTTTTCTAGCAAAGCCATATAAGGCATCTTAACATTCTAAATGTGATGTCATGACTTCAGCTTGACATCAAAGCAAACCACACCAGTGATGTCATGACTAGAGCTTTGTATCAATTTAAAGCAATAGCAGCATGACAATAATAGATACATGGATGTATGCATAGATAGATAGATAGATAGATAGATAGATAGATAGATAGATAGATAGATAGATAGATAGATAGATAGATAGATAGAAACTCATGGCAGCTACAATTTTAAATATTGAATATACTGTATGTATTGACTTGAGTTTTCTAGCAAAGCCATATGAGGCATCTTAACATTCTAAATGTGATGCCATGACTTCAGCTTGACATCAAAGCAAACCACACCAGTGATGTCATGACTAGAGCTTTGTATCAATTTAAAGCAATAGCAGCATGACAATAATAGATACATGGATGTATGCATAGATAGATAGATAGATAGATAGATAGATAGATAGATAGATAGATAGATAGATAGATAGATAGATAGATACAAAGATAGATAGATAGATAGATAGATAGATAGATAGATAGATAGATAGATAGATAGATAGATAGATATATAGATACAAAGATAGATAGATAGATAGATAGATAGATAGATAGATAGATAGATAGATAGATAGATAGATAGATAGATAGAAACTCATGGCAGCTAAAATTTTAAATATTGAATATATGTATTGACTTGAGTTTTCTAGCAAAGCCATATAAGGCATCTTAACATTCTAAATGTGATGTCATGACTTGAGCTTGACATCAAAGCAAACCACACCAGTGATGTCATGACTAGAGCTTTGTATCAATTTAAAGCAATAGCAGCATGACAATAATAGATACATGGATGTATGCATAGATAGATAGATAGATAGATAGATAGATAGATAGATAGATAGATAGATAGATAGATAGATAGATAGATAGATAGATAGATAGATAGATAGAAACTCATGGCAGCTAAAATTTCAAATATTGAATATATGTATTGACTTGAGTTTTCTAGCAAAGCCATATAAGGCATCTTAACATTCTAAATGTGATGTCATGACTTCAGCTTGACATCAAAGCAAACCACACCAGTGATGTCATGACTAGAGCTTTGTATCAATTTAAAGCAATAGCAGCATGACAATAATAGATACATGGATGTATGCATAGGTAGATAGATAGATAGATAGATAGATAGATCGATAGATAGATAGATAGATAGATAGATAGATAGATAGATAGATAGATAGATAGATAGATAGATAGATAGATAGAAACTCATGGCAGCTAAAATTTTAAATATTGAATATATGTATTGACTTGAGTTTTCTAGCAAAGCCATATAAGGCATCTTAACATTCTAAATGTGATGTCATGACTTCAGCTTGACATCAAAGCAAACCACACCAGTGATGTCATGACTAGAGCTTTGTATCAATTTAAAGCAATAGCAGCATGACAATAATAGATACATGGATGTATGCATAGATAGATAGATAGATAGATAGATAGATAGATAGATAGATAGATAGATAGATAGATAGATAGATAGATAGATAGATAGAAACTCATGGCAGCTACAATTTTAAATATTGAATATATGTATTGACTTGAGTTTTCTAGCAAAGCCATATAAGGCATCTTAACATTCTAAATGTGATGTCATGACTTCAGCTTGACATCAAAGCAAACCACACCAGTGATGTCATGACTAGAGCTTTGTATCAATTTAAAGCAATAGCAGCATGACAATAATAGATACATGGATGTATGCATAGATAGATAGATAGATAGATAGATAGATAGATAGATAGATAGATAGATAGATAGATAGATAGATAGATAGATAGATAGATAGAAACTCATGGCAGCTAAAATTTTAAATATTGAATATATGTATTGACTTGAGTTTTCTAGCAAAGCCATATAAGGCATCTTAACATTCTAAATGTGATGTCATGACTTCAGCTTGACATCAAAGCAAACCACACCAGTGATGTCATGACTAGAGCTTTGTATCAATTTAAAGCAATAGCAGCATGACAATAATAGATACATGGATGTATGCATAGATAGATAGATAGATAGATAGATAGATAGATAGATAGATAGATAGATAGATAGATAGATAGATAGATAGAAACTCATGGCAGCTACAATTTTAAATATTGAATATACTGTATGTATTGACTTGAGTTTTCTAGCAAAGCCATATGAGGCATCTTAACATTCTAAATGTGATGCCATGACTTCAGCTTGACATCAAAGCAAACCACACCAGTGATGTCATGACTAGAGCTTTGTATCAATTTAAAGCAATAGCAGCATGACAATAATAGATACATGGATGTATGCATAGATAGATAGATAGATAGATAGATAGATAGATAGATAGATAGATAGATAGATAGATAGATACAAAGATAGATAGATAGATAGATAGATAGATAGATAGATAGATAGATAGATAGATAGATAGATAGATATATAGATACAAAGATAGATAGATAGATAGATAGATAGATAGATAGATAGATAGATAGATAGATAGATAGATAGATAGATAGAAACTCATGGCAGCTAAAATTTTAAATATTGAATATATGTATTGACTTGAGTTTTCTAGCAAAGCCATATAAGGCATCTTAACATTCTAAATGTGATGTCATGACTTGAGCTTGACATCAAAGCAAACCACACCAGTGATGTCATGACTAGAGCTTTGTATCAATTTAAAGCAATAGCAGCATGACAATAATAGATACATGGATGTATGCATAGATAGATAGATAGATAGATAGATAGATAGATAGATAGATAGATAGATAGATAGATAGATAGATAGATAGATAGATAGATAGATAGATAGAAACTCATGGCAGCTAAAATTTCAAATATTGAATATATGTATTGACTTGAGTTTTCTAGCAAAGCCATATAAGGCATCTTAACATTCTAAATGTGATGTCATGACTTCAGCTTGACATCAAAGCAAACCACACCAGTGATGTCATGACTAGAGCTTTGTATCAATTTAAAGCAATAGCAGCATGACAATAATAGATACATGGATGTATGCATAGGTAGATAGATAGATAGATAGATAGATAGATCGATAGATAGATAGATAGATAGATAGATAGATAGATAGATAGATAGATAGATAGATAGATAGAAACTCATGGCAGCTAAAATTTTAAATATTGAATATATGTATTGACTTGAGTTTTCTAGCAAAGCCATATAAGGCATCTTAACATTCTAAATGTGATGTCATGACTTCAGCTTGACATCAAAGCAAACCACACCAGTGATGTCATGACTAGAGCTTTGTATCAATTTAAAGCAATAGCAGCATGACAATAATAGATACATGGATGTATGCATAGATAGATAGATAGATAGATAGATAGATAGATAGATAGATAGATAGATAGATAGATAGATAGATAGATAGATAGATAGATAGAAACTCATGGCAGCTACAATTTTAAATATTGAATATATGTATTGACTTGAGTTTTCTAGCAAAGCCATATAAGGCATCTTAACATTCTAAATGTGATGTCATGACTTCAGCTTGACATCAAAGCAAACCACACCAGTGATGTCATGACTAGAGCTTTGTATCAATTTAAAGCAATAGCAGCATGACAATAATAGATACATGGATGTATGCATAGATAGATAGATAGATAGATAGATAGATAGATAGATAGATAGATAGATAGATAGATAGATAGATAGATAGATAGATAGATAGATAGATAGAAACTCATGGCAGCTAAAATTTTAAATATTGAATATATGTATTGACTTGAGTTTTCTAGCAAAGCCATATAAGGCATCTTAACATTCTAAATGTGATGTCATGACTTCAGCTTGACATCAAAGCAAACCACACCAGTGATGTCATGACTAGAGCTTTGTATCAATTTAAAGCAATAGCAGCATGACAATAATAGATACATGGATGTATGCATAGATAGATAGATAGATAGATAGATAGATAGATAGATAGATAGATAGATAGATAGATAGATAGAAACTCATGGCAGCTACAATTTTAAATATTGAATATACTGTATGTATTGACTTGAGTTTTCTAGCAAAGCCATATGAGGCATCTTAACATTCTAAATGTGATGCCATGACTTCAGCTTGACATCAAAGCAAACCACACCAGTGATGTCATGACTAGAGCTTTGTATCAATTTAAAGCAATAGCAGCATGACAATAATAGATACATGGATGTATGCATAGATAGATAGATAGATAGATAGATAGATAGATAGATAGATAGATAGATAGATAGATAGATACAAAGATAGATAGATAGATAGATAGATAGATAGATAGATAGATAGATAGATAGATAGATAGATAGATATATAGATACAAAGATAGATAGATAGATAGATAGATAGATAGATAGATAGATAGATAGATAGATAGATAGATAGATAGATAGATAGATAGAAACTCATGGCAGCTAAAATTTTAAATATTGAATATATGTATTGACTTGAGTTTTCTAGCAAAGCCATATAAGGCATCTTAACATTCTAAATGTGATGTCATGACTTGAGCTTGACATCAAAGCAAACCACACCAGTGATGTCATGACTAGAGCTTTGTATCAATTTAAAGCAATAGCAGCATGACAATAATAGATACATGGATGTTTGCATAGATAGATAGATAGATAGATAGATAGATAGATAGATAGATAGATAGATAGATAGATAGATAGATAGATAGAAACTCATGGCAGCTACAATTTTAAATATTGAATATATGTATTGACTTGAGTTTTCTAGCAAAGCCATATAAGGCATCTTAACATTCTAAATGTGATGTCATGACTTCAGCTTGACATCAAAGCAAACCACACCAGTGATGTCATGACTAGAGCTTTGTATCAATTTAAAGCAATAGCAGCATGACAATAATAGATACATGGATGTATGCATAGATAGATAGATAGATAGATAGATAGATAGATAGATAGATAGATAGATAGATAGATAGATAGAAACTCATGGCAGCTACAATTTTAAATATTGAATATACTGTATGTATTGACTTGAGTTTTCTAGCAAAGCCATATGAGGCATCTTAACATTCTAAATGTGATGCCATGACTTCAGCTTGACATCAAAGCAAACCACACCAGTGATGTCATGACTAGAGCTTTGTATCAATTTAAAGCAATAGCAGCATGACAATAATAGATACATGGATGTATGCATAGATAGATAGATAGATAGATAGATAGATAGATAGATAGATAGATAGATAGATAGATAGATAGATAGATAGATAGATAGATAGATAGATAGATAGATACAAAGATAGATAGAGAGATAGATAGATAGATAGATAGATAGATAGATAGATAGATAGATAGATAGATAGATAGATAGATAGATAGATAGATAGATAGATACAAAGATAGATAGATAGATAGATAGAAACTCATGGCAGCTAAAATTTTAAATATTGAATATATGTATTGACTTGAGTTTTCTAGCAAAGCCATATAAGGCATCTTAACATTCTAAATGTGATGTCATGACTTGAGCTTGACATCAAAGCAAACCACACCAGTGATGTCATGACTAGAGCTTTGTATCAATTTAAAGCAATAGCAGCATGACAATAATAGATACATGGATGTATGCATAGATAGATAGATAGATAGATAGATAGATAGATAGATAGATAGATAGATAGATAGATAGATAGATAGATAGATAGATAGAAACTCATGGCAGCTACAATTTTAAATATTGAATATATGTATTGACTTGAGTTTTCTAGCAAAGCCATATGAGGCATCTTAACATTCTAAATGTGATGCCATGACTTCAGCTTGACATCAAAGCAAACCACACCAGTGATGTCATGACTAGAGCTTTGTATCAATTTAAAGCAATAGCAGCATGACAATAATAGATACATGGATGTATGCATAGATAGATAGATAGATAGATAGATAGATAGATAGATAGATAGATAGATAGATAGATAGATAGATAGATAGATAGATACAAAGATAGATAGAGAGATAGATAGATAGATAGATAGATAGATAGATAGATAGATAGATAGATAGATAGATAGATAGATAGATAGATACAAAGATAGATAGATAGATAGATAGATAGATAGAAACTCATGGCAGCTAAAATTTTAAATATTGAATATATGTATTGACTTGAGTTTTCTAGCAAAGCCATATAAGGCATCTTAACATTCTAAATGTGATGTCATGACTTCAGCTTGACATCAAAGCAAACCACACCAGTGATGTCATGACTAGAGCTTTGTATCAATTTAAAGCAATAGCAGCATGACAATAATAGATACATGGATGTATGCATAGATAGATAGATAGATAGATTGATAGATAGATAGATAGATAGATAGATAGATAGATAGATAGATAGATAGATAGATAGATAGATAGAAACTCATGGCAGCTACAATTTTAAATATTGAATATACTGTATGTATTGACTTGAGTTTTCTAGCAAAGCCATATGAGGCATCTTAACATTCTAAATGTGATGCCATGACTTCAGCTTGACATCAAAGCAAACCACACCAGTGATGTCATGACTAGAGCTTTGTATCAATTTAAAGCAATAGCAGCATGACAATAATAGATACATGGATGTATGCATAGATAGATAGATAGATAGATAGATAGATAGATAGATAGATAGATAGATAGATAGATAGATAGATACAAAGATAGATAGATAGATAGATAGATAGATAGATAGATAGATAGATAGATAGATAGATAGATAGATACAAAGATAGATAGATAGATAGATAGATAGATAGATAGATAGATAGAAACTCATGGCAGCTAAAATTTTAAATATTGAATATATGTATTGACTTGAGTTTTCTAGCAAAGCCATATAAGGCATCTTAACATTCTAAATGTGATGTCATGACTTGAGCTTGACATCAAAGCAAACCACACCAGTGATGTCATGACTAGAGCTTTGTATCAATTTAAAGCAATAGCAGCATGACAATAATAGATACATGGATGTTTGCATAGATAGATAGATAGATAGATAGATAGATAGATAGATAGATAGAAACTCATGGCAGCTACAATTTTAAATATTGAATATATGTATTGACTTGAGTTTTCTAGCAAAGCCATATAAGGCATCTTAACATTCTAAATGTGATGTCATGACTTCAGCTTGACATCAAAGCAAACCACACCAGTGATGTCATGACTAGAGCTTTGTATCAATTTAAAGCAATAGCAGCATGACAATAATAGATACATGGATGTATGCATAGATAGATAGATAGATAGATAGATAGATAGATAGATAGATAGATAGATAGATAGATAGATAGATAGATAGATAGAAACTCATGGCAGCTACAATTTTAAATATTGAATATACTGTATGTATTGACTTGAGTTTTCTAGCAAAGCCATATGAGGCATCTTAACATTCTAAATGTGATGCCATGACTTCAGCTTGACATCAAAGCAAACCACACCAGTGATGTCATGACTAGAGCTTTGTATCAATTTAAAGCAATAGCAGCATGACAATAATAGATACATGGATGTATGCATAGATAGATAGATAGATAGATAGATAGATAGATAGATAGATAGATAGATAGATAGATAGATAGAT
>NW_028155335.1:117500-127500 GCF_963514095.1 Eutrigla gurnardus | reverse complement strand
ACATCAAAGCAAACCACACCAGTGATGTCATGACTAGAGCTTTGTATCAATTTAAAGCAATAGCAGCATGACAATAATAGATACATGGATGTATGCATAGATAGATAGATAGATAGATAGATAGATAGATAGATAGATAGATAGATAGATAGATAGATAGATAGATAGATAGATAGATACAAAGATAGATAGATAGATAGATACAAAGATAGATAGATAGATAGATAGATAGATAGATAGATAGATAGATAGATAGATAGATAGATAGATAGATACAAAGATAGATAGATAGATAGATAGATAGATAGATAGATAGATAGATAGATAGATAGATAGATAGATACAAAGATAGATAGATAGATAGATAGATAGATAGATAGATAGATAGATAGATAGATAGATAGATAGAAACTCATGGCAGCTACAATTTTAAATATTGAATATACTGTATGTATTGACTTGAGTTTTCTAGCAAAACCATATGAGGCATCTTAACATTCTAAATGTGATGCCATGACTTCAGCTTGACATCAAAGCAAACCACACCAGTGATGTCATGACTAGAGCTTTGTAACAATTTAAAGCAATAGCAGCATGACAATAATAGATACATGGATGTATGCATAGATAGATAGATAGATAGATAGATAGATAGATAGATAGATAGATAGATAGATAGATAGATAGATAGATAGAAACTCATGGCAGCTACAATTTTAAATATTGAATATACTGTATGTATTGACTTGAGTTTTCTAGCAAAGCCATATGAGGCATCTTAACATTCTAAATGTGATGCCATGACTTCAGCTTGACATCAAAGCAAACCACACCAGTGATGTCATGACTAGAGCTTTGTATCAATTTAAAGCAATAGCAGCATGACAATAATAGATACATGGATGTATGCATAGATAGATAGATAGATAGATAGATAGATAGATAGATAGATAGATAGATAGAAACTCATGGCAGCTAAAATTTTAAATATTGAATATATGTATTGACTTGAGTTTTCTAGCAAAGCCATATAAGGCATCTTAACATTCTAAATGTGATGTCATGACTTGAGCTTGACATCAAAGCAAACCACACCAGTGATGTCATGACTAGAGCTTTGTATCAATTTAAAGCAATAGCAGCATGACAATAATAGATACATGGATGTATGCATAGATAGATAGATAGATAGATAGATAGATAGATAGATAGATAGATAGATAGATAGATAGATAGATAGATAGATAGATAGATAGAAACTCATGGCAGCTACAATTTTAAATATTGAATATACTGTATGTATTGACTTGAGTTTTCTAGCAAAGCCATATGAGGCATCTTAACATTCTAAATGTGATGCCATGACTTCAGCTTGACATCAAAGCAAACCACACCAGTGATGTCATGACTAGAGCTTTGTAACAATTTAAAGCAATAGCAGCATGACAATAATAGATACATGGATGTATGCATAGATAGATAGATAGATAGATAGATAGATAGATAGATAGATAGATAGATAGATAGATAGATAGATAGATAGATAGATAGATAGATAGATACAAAGATAGATAGAGAGATAGATAGATAGAGAGATAGATAGATAGATAGATAGATAGATAGATAGATAGATAGATAGATAGATAGATAGATAGATAGATACAAAGATAGATAGATAGATAGATAGATAGATAGATAGATAGATAGATAGAAACTCATGGCAGCTAAAATTTTAAATATTGAATATATGTATTGACTTGAGTTTTCTAGCAAAGCCATATAAGGCATCTTAACATTCTAAATGTGATGTCATGACTTGAGCTTGACATCAAAGCAAACCACACCAGTGATGTCATGACTAGAGCTTTGTATCAATTTAAAGCAATAGCAGCATGACAATAATAGATACATGGATGTATGCATAGATAGATAGATAGATAGATAGATAGATAGATAGATAGATAGATAGATAGATAGATAGATAGATAGATAGATAGAAACTCATGGCAGCTAAAATTTTAAATATTGAATATATGTATTGACTTGAGTTTTCTAGCAAAGCCATATAAGGCATCTTAACATTCTAAATGTGATGTCATGACTTCAGCTTGACATCAAAGCAAACCACACCAGTGATGTCATGACTAGAGCTTTGTATCAATTTAAAGCAATAGCAGCATGACAATAATAGATACATGGATGTATGCATAGATAGATAGATAGATAGATAGATAGATAGATAGATAGATAGATAGATAGATAGATAGATAGATAGATAGAAACTCATGGCAGCTACAATTTTAAATATTGAATATACTGTATGTATTGACTTGAGTTTTCTAGCAAAGCCATATGAGGCATCTTAACATTCTAAATGTGATGCCATGACTTCAGCTTGACATCAAAGCAAACCACACCAGTGATGTCATGACTAGAGCTTTGTAACAATTTAAAGCAATAGCAGCATGACAATAATAGATACATGGATGTATGCATAGATAGATAGATAGATAGATAGATAGATAGATAGATAGATAGATAGATAGATAGATAGATAGATAGATAGATACAAAGATAGATAGAGAGATAGATAGATAGAGAGATAGATAGATAGATAGATAGATAGATAGATAGATAGATAGATAGATAGATAGATAGATAGATAGATAGATAGATAGATAGATAGATAGATACAAAGATAGATAGATAGATAGATAGATAGATAGATAGATAGATAGAAACTCATGGCAGCTAAAATTTTAAATATTGAATATATGTATTGACTTGAGTTTTCTAGCAAAGCCATATAAGGCATCTTAACATTCTAAATGTGATGTCATGACTTGAGCTTGACATCAAAGCAAACCACACCAGTGATGTCATGACTAGAGCTTTGTATCAATTTAAAGCAATAGCAGCATGACAATAATAGATACATGGATGTATGCATAGATAGATAGATAGATAGATAGATAGATAGATAGATAGATAGATAGATAGATAGATAGATAGATAGATAGATAGATAGATAGAAACTCATGGCAGCTAAAATTTTAAATATTGAATATATGTATTGACTTGAGTTTTCTAGCAAAGCCATATAAGGCATCTTAACATGCTAAATGTGATGTCATGACTTGAGCTTGACATCAAAGCAAACCACACCAGTGATGTCATGACTAGAGCTTTGTATCAATTTAAAGCAATAGCAGCATGACAATAATAGATACATGGATGTATGCATAGATAGATAGATAGATAGATAGATAGATAGATAGATAGATAGATAGATAGATAGATAGATAGATAGAAACTCATGGCAGCTAAAATTTTAAATATTGAATATATGTATTGACTTGAGTTTTCTAGCAAAGCCATATAAGGCATCTTAACATTCTAAATGTGATGTCATGACTTCAGCTTGACATCAAAGCAAACCACACCAGTGATGTCATGACTAGAGCTTTGTATCAATTTAAAGCAATAGCAGCATGACAATAATAGACACATGGATGTATGCATAGATAGATAGATAGATAGATAGATAGATAGATAGATAGATAGATAGATAGATAGATAGATAGATAGATAGAAACTCATGGCAGCTACAATTTTAAATATTGAATATATGTATTGACTTGAGTTTTCTAGCAAAGCCATATGAGGCATCTTAACATTCTAAATGTGATGCCATGACTTCAGCTTGACATCAAAGCAAACCACACCAGTGATGTCATGACTAGAGCTTTGTATCAATTTAAAGCAATAGCAGCATGACAATAATAGATACATGGATGTATGCATAGATAGATAGATAGATAGATAGATAGATAGATAGATAGATAGATAGATAGATAGATAGATAGATAGATAGATACAAAGATAGATAGATAGATAGATAGATAGATAGATAGAAACTCATGGCAGCTAAAATTTTAAATATTGAATATATGTATTGACTTGAGTTTTCTAGCAAAGCCATATAAGGCATCTTAACATTCTAAATGTGATGTCATGACTTGAGCTTGACATCAAAGCAAACCACAACAGTGATGTCATGACTAGAGCTTTGTATCAATTTAAAGCAATAGCAGCATGACAATAATAGATACATGGATGTATGCATAGATAGATAGATAGATAGATAGATAGATAGATAGATAGATAGATAGATAGATAGATAGATAGATAGATAGATAGATAGATAGATAGATAGAAACTCATGGCAGCTAAAATTTTAAATATTGAATATATGTATTGACTTGAGTTTTCTAGCAAAGCCATATAAGGCATCTTAACATTCTAAATGTGATGTCATGACTTCAGCTTGACATCAAAGCAAACCACACCAGTGATGTCATGACTAGAGCTTTGTATCAATTTAAAGCAATAGTAGCATGACAATAATAGATACATGGATGTATGCATAGATAGATAGATAGATAGATAGATAGATAGATAGATAGATAGATAGATAGATAGATAGATAGATAGAAACTCATGGCAGCTAAAATTTTAAATATTGAATATATGTATTGACTTGAGTTTTCTAGCAAAGCCATATAAGGCATCTTAACATTCTAAATGTGATGTCATGACTTCAGCTTGACATCAAAGCAAACCACCCCAGTGATGTCATGACTAGAGCTTTGTATCAATTTAAAGCAATAGCAGCATGACAATAATAGATACATGGATGTATGCATAGATAGATAGATATATAGATAGATAGATAGATAGATAGATAGATAGATAGATAGATAGATAGATAGATAGATAGATAGATAGATAGATAGATAGAAACTCATGGCAGCTACAATTTTAAATATTGAATATACTGTATGTATTGACTTGAGTTTTCTAGCAAAGCCATATGAGGCATCTTAACATTCTAAATGTGATGCCATGACTTCAGCTTGACATCAAAGCAAACCACACCAGTGATGTCATGACTAGAGCTTTGTATCAATTTAAAGCAATAGCAGCATGACAATAATAGATACATGGATGTATGCATAGATAGATAGATAGATAGATAGATAGATAGATAGATAGATAGATAGATAGATAGATAGATAGATACAAAGATAGATAGATAGATAGATAGATAGATAGATAGATAGATAGATAGATAGATAGATAGATAGATAGATAGATACAAAGATAGATAGATAGATAGATAGATAGATAGATAGATAGATAGAAAGAAACTCATGGCAGCTAAAATTTTAAATATTGAATATATGTATTGACTTGAGTTTTCTAGCAAAGCCATATAAGGCATCTTAACATTCTAAATGTGATGTCATGACTTGAGCTTGACATCAAAGCAAACCACACCAGTGATGTCATGACTAGAGCTTTGTATCAATTTAAAGCAATAGCAGCATGACAATAATAGATACATGGATGTATGCATAGATAGATAGATAGATAGATAGATAGATAGATAGATAGATAGATAGATAGATAGATAGATAGATAGATAGATAGATAGAAACTCATGGCAGCTAAAATTTTAAATATTGAATATATGTATTGACTTGAGTTTTCTAGCAAAGCCATATAAGGCATCTTAACATTCTAAATGTGATGTCATGACTTCAGCTTGACATCAAAGCAAACCACACCAGTGATGTCATGACTAGAGCTTTGTATCAATTTAAAGCAATAGCAGCATGACAATAATAGACACATGGATGTATGCATAGATAGATAGATAGATAGATAGATAGATAGATAGATAGATAGATAGATAGATAGATAGATAGATAGATAGATAGAAACTCATGGCAGCTACAATTTTAAATATTGAATATATGTATTGACTTGAGTTTTCTAGCAAAGCCATATGAGGCATCTTAACATTCTAAATGTGATGCCATGACTTCAGCTTGACATCAAAGATAACTACACCAGTGATGTCATGACTAGAGCTTTGTATCAATTTAAAGCAATAGCAGCATGACAATAATAGATACATGGATGTATGCATAGATAGATAGATAGATAGATAGATAGATAGATAGATAGATAGATAGATAGATAGATAGATACAAAGATAGATAGATAGATAGATAGATAGATAGATAGATAGATAGATAGATAGATAGATAGATAGATACAAAGATAGATAGATAGATAGATAGATAGATAGATAGATAGATAGATAGATAGATAGATACAAAGATAGATAGATAGATAGATAGATAGATAGATAGATAGATAGATAGAAACTCATGGCAGCTAAAATTTTAAATATTGAATATATGTATTGACTTGAGTTTTCTAGCAAAGCCATATAAGGCATCTTAACATTCTAAATGTGATGTCATGACTTGAGCTTGACATCAAAGCAAACCACACCAGTGATGTCATGACTAGAGCTTTGTATCAATTTAAAGCAATAGCAGCATGACAATAATAGATACATGGATGTATGCATAGATAGATAGATAGATAGATAGATAGATAGATAGATAGATAGATAGATAGATAGATAGATAGATAGATAGATAGATAGATAGATAGATAGAAACTCATGGCAGCTAAAATTTCAAATATTGAATATATGTATTGACTTGAGTTTTCTAGCAAAGCCATATAAGGCATCTTAACATTCTAAATGTGATGTCATGACTTCAGCTTGACATCAAAGCAAACCACACCAGTGATGTCATGACTAGAGCTTTGTATCAATTTAAAGCAATAGCAGCATGACAATAATAGATACATGGATGTATGCATAGGTAGATAGATAGATAGATAGATAGATAGATAGATAGATAGATAGATCGATAGATAGATAGATAGATAGATAGATAGATAGATAGATAGATAGATAGATAGAAACTCATGGCAGCTACAATTTTAAATATTGAATATACTGTATGTATTGACTTGAGTTTTCTAGCAAAGCCATATGAGGCATCTTAACATTCTAAATGTGATGTCATGACTAGAGCTTTGTATCAATTTAAAGCAATAGCAGCATGACAATAATAGATACATGGATGTATGCATAGATAGATAGATAGATAGATAGATAGATAGATAGATAGATAGATAGATAGATAGATAGATAGATAGATAGATAGATACAAAGATAGATAGATAGATAGATAGATAGATAGATAGAAACTCATGGCAGCTAAAATTTTAAATATTGAATATATGTATTGACTTGAGTTTTCTAGCAAAGCCATATAAGGCATCTTAACATTCTAAATGTGATGTCATGACTTCAGCTTGACATCAAAGCAAACCACACCAGTGATGTCATGACTAGAGCTTTGTATCAATTTAAAGCAATAGTAGCATGACAATAATAGATACATGGATGTATGCATAGATAGATAGATAGATAGATAGATCGATAGATAGATAGATAGATAGATAGATAGATAGATAGATAGATAGATAGATAGATAGATAGATAGATAGATAGATAGATAGATAGATAGATAGATAGAAACTCATGGCAGCTAAAATTTTAAATATTGAATATATGTATTGACTTGAGTTTTCTAGCAAAGCCATATAAGGCATCTTAACATTCTAAATGTGATGTCATGACTTCAGCTTGACATCAAAGCAAACCACACCAGTGATGTCATGACTAGAGCTTTGTATCAATTTAAAGCAATAGCAGCATGACAATAATAGATACATGGATGTATGCATAGATAGATAGATAGATAGATAGATAGATAGATAGATAGATAGATAGATAGATAGATAGATAGATAGATAGATAGATAGATAGAAACTCATGGCAGCTAAAATTTTAAATATTGAATATATGTATTGACTTGAGTTTTCTAGAAAAGCCATATAAGGCATCTTAACATTCTAAATGTGATGTCATGACTTCAGCTTGACATCAAAGCAAACCACCCCAGTGATGTCATGACTAGAGCTTTGTATCAATTTAAAGCAATAGCAGCATGACAATAATAGATACATGGATGTATGCATAGATAGATAGATATATAGATAGATAGATAGATAGATAGATAGATAGATAGATAGATAGATAGATAGATAGATAGATAGATAGATAGAAACTCATGGCAGCTACAATTTTAAATATTGAATATACTGTATGTATTGACTTGAGTTTTCTAGCAAAGCCATATGAGGCATCTTAACATTCTAAATGTGATGCCATGACTTCAGCTTGACATCAAAGCAAACCACACCAGTGATGTCATGACTAGAGCTTTGTATCAATTTAAAGCAATAGCAGCATGACAATAATAGATACATGGATGTATGCATAGATAGATAGATAGATAGATAGATAGATAGATAGATAGATAGATAGATAGATAGATAGATAGATACAAAGATAGATAGATAGATAGATAGATAGATAGATAGATAGATAGATAGATAGATAGATAGATAGATAGATACAAAGATAGATAGATAGATAGATAGATAGATAGATAGATAGATAGATAGAAACTCATGGCAGCTAAAATTTTAAATATTGAATATATGTATTGACTTGAGTTTTCTAGCAAAGCCATATAAGGCATCTTAACATTCTAAATGTGATGTCATGACTTGAGCTTGACATCAAAGCAAACCACACCAGTGATGTCATGACTAGAGCTTTGTATCAATTTAAAGCAATAGCAGCATGACAATAATAGATACATGGATGTATGCATAGATAGATAGATAGATAGATAGATAGATAGATAGATAGATAGATAGATAGATAGATAGATAGATAGATAGATAGATAGATAGATAGAAACTCATGGCAGCTAAAATTTTAAATATTGAATATATGTATTGACTTGAGTTTTCTAGCAAAGCCATATAAGGCATCTTAACATTCTAAATGTGATGTCATGACTTCAGCTTGACATCAAAGCAAACCACACCAGTGATGTCATGACTAGAGCTTTGTATCAATTTAAAGCAATAGCAGCATGACAATAATAGACACATGGATGTATGCATAGATAGATAGATAGATAGATAGATAGATAGATAGATAGATAGATAGATAGATAGATAGATAGATAGATAGAAACTCATGGCAGCTACAATTTTAAATATTGAATATATGTATTGACTTGAGTTTTCTAGCAAAGCCATATGAGGCATCTTAACATTCTAAATGTGATGCCATGACTTCAGCTTGACATCAAAGCAAACCACACCAGTGATGTCATGACTAGAGCTTTGTATCAATTTAAAGCAATAGCAGCATGACAATAATAGATACATGGATGTATGCATAGATAGATAGATAGATAGATAGATAGATAGATAGATAGATAGATAGATAGATAGATAGATAGATAGATAGATAGATAGATACAAAGATAGATAGATAGATAGATAGATAGATAGATAGATAGATAGATAGATACAAAGATAGATAGATAGATAGATAGATAGATAGATAGATAGATAGATAGATAGATAGATAGATAGATAGATAGATACAAAGATAGATAGATAGATAGATAGATAGATAGATAGATAGATAGATAGATAGATAGATAGATAGATAGAAACTCATGGCAGCTAAAATTTTAAATATTGAATATATGTATTGACTTGAGTTTTCTAGCAAAGCCATATAAGGCATCTTAACATTCTAAATGTGATGTCATGACTTGAGCTTGACATCAAAGCAAACCACACCAGTGATGTCATGACTAGAGCTTTGTATCAATTTAAAGCAATAGCAGCATGACAATAATAGATACATGGATGTATGCATAGATAGATAGATAGATAGATAGATAGATAGATAGATAGATAGATAGATAGATAGATAGATAGATAGATAGAAACTCATGGCAGCTAAAATTTCAAATATTGAATATATGTATTGACTTGAGTTTTCTAGCAAAGCCATATAAGGCATCTTAACATTCTAAATGTGATGTCATGACTTCAGCTTGACATCAAAGCAAACCACACCAGTGATGTCATGACTAGAGCTTTGTATCAATTTAAAGCAATAGCAGCA
>NW_028155335.1:82500-85000 GCF_963514095.1 Eutrigla gurnardus | reverse complement strand
ATAGATACATGGATGTATGCATAGATAGATAGATAGATACAAAGATAGAGAGATAGATAGATAGATAGATAGATAGATAGATAGATAGATAGATAGATAGATAGATAGATAGATAGAAACTCATGGCAGCTAAAATTTCAAATATTGAATATATGTATTGACTTGAGTTTTCTAGCAAAGCCATATAAGGCATCTTAACATTCTAAATGTGATGTCATGACTTCAGCTTGACATCAAAGCAAACCACACCAGTGATGTCATGACTAGAGCTTTGTATCAATTTAAAGCAATAGCAGCATGACAATAATAGATAGATGGATGTATGCATAGATAGATAGATAGATAGATAGATAGATAGATAGATAGATAGATAGATAGATAGATAGATAGATAGATAGATAGATAGATAGAAACTCATGGCAGCTAAAATTTTAAATATTGAATATATGTATTGACTTGAGTTTTCTAGCAAAGCCATATAAGGCATCTTAACATTCTAAATGTGATGTCATGACTTCAGCTTGACATCAAAGCAAACCACACCAGTGATGTCATGACTAGAGCTTTGTATCAATTTAAAGCAATAGCAGCATGACAATTATAGATAGATGGATGTATGCATAGATAGATAGATAGATAGATAGATAGATAGATAGATAGATAGATAGATAGATAGATAGATAGATAGATAGATAGATAGATAGATAGATACAAAGATAGAGAGATAGAGAGATAGATAGATAGATAGATAGATAGATAGATAGATAGATAGATAGATAGATAGATAGATAGATAGAAACTCATGGCAGCTAAAATTTCAAATATTGAATATATGTATTGACTTGAGTTTTCTAGCAAAGCCATATAAGGCATCTTAACATTCTAAATGTGATGTCATGACTTCAGCTTGACATCAAAGCAAACCACACCAGTGATGTCATGACTAGAGCTTTGTATCAATTTAAAGCAATAGCAGCATGACAATAATAGATACATGGATGTATGCATAGATAGATAGATAGATAGATAGATAGATAGATAGATAGATAGATAGATAGATAGATAGATAGATAGATAGATAGATAGATAGAAACTCATGGCAGCTAAAATTTCAAATATTGAATATATGTATTGACTTGAGTTTTCTAGCAAAGCCATATAAGGCATCTTAACATTCTAAATGTGATGTCATGACTTCAGCTTGACATCAAAGCAAACCACACCAGTGATGTCATGACTAGAGCTTTGTATCAATTTAAAGCAATAGCAGCATGACAATAATAGATACATGGATGTATGCATAGATAGATAGATAGATAGATAGATAGATAGATAGATAGATAGATAGATAGATAGATAGATAGATAGATAGATAGATAGATAGATAGATAGATAGAAACTCATGGCAGCTAAAATTTAAAATATTGAATATATGTATTGACTTGAGTTTTCTAGCAAAGCCATATAAGGCATCTTAACATTCTAAATGTGATGTCATGACTTCAGCTTGACATCAAAGCAAACCACACCAGTGATGTCATGACTAGAGCTTTGTATCAATTTAAAGCAATAGCAGCATGACAATAATAGATAGATGGATGTATGCATAGATAGATAGATAGATAGATAGATAGATAGATAGATAGATAGATAGAGAGATAGAGAGATAGAGAGATAGATAGATAGATAGATAGATAGATAGATAGATAGAAACTCATGGCAGCTAAAATTTCAAATATTGAATATATGTATTGACTTGAGTTTTCTAGCAAAGCCATATAAGGCATCTTAACATTCTAAATGTGATGTCATGACTTCAGCTTGACATCAAAGCAAACCACACCAGTGATGTCATGACTAGAGCTTTGTATCAATTTAAAGCAATAGCAGCATGACAATAATAGATACATGGATGTATGCATAGATAGATAGATAGATAGATAGATAGATAGATAGATAGATAGATAGATAGATAGATAGATAGATAGATAGATAGATAGAAACTCATGGCAGCTAAAATTTTCAATATTGAATATATGTATTGACTTGAGTTTTCTAGCAAAGCCATATAAGGCATCTTAACATTCTAAATGTGATGTCATGACTTCAGCTTGACATCAAAGCAAACCACACCAGTGATGTCATGACTAGAGCTTTGTATCAATTTAAAGCAATAGCAGCATGACAATAATAGATACATGGATGTATGCATAGATAGATAGATAGAGAGATAGATAGATAGATAGATAGATAGATAGATAGATAGATAGATAGATAGATAGATAGATAGATAGATAGATAGATAGATAGAAACTCATGGCAGCTAAAATTTTAAATATTGAATATATGTATTGACTTGAGTTTTCTAGCAAAGCCATATAAGGCATCTTAACATTCTAAATGTGATGTCATGACTTCAGCTTGACATCAAAGCAAACCACACCAGTGATGTCATGACTAGAGCTTTGTATCAATTTAAAGCAATAGCAGCATGACAATA
>NW_028155335.1:60000-65000 GCF_963514095.1 Eutrigla gurnardus | reverse complement strand
ATAGATAGATAGATAGATAGATAGATAGATAGATAGATAGATAGATAGAAACTCATGGCAGCTAAAATTTTAAATATTGAATATATGTATTGACTTGAGTTTTCTAGCAAAGCCATATAAGGCATCTTAACATTCTAAATGTGATGTCATGACTTCAGCTTGACATCAAAGCAAACCACACCAGTGATGTCATGACTAGAGCTTTGTATCAATTTAAAGCAATAGCAGCATGACAATAATAGATAGATGGATGTATGCATAGATAGATAGATAGATAGATAGATAGATAGATAGATAGATAGATAGATAGATAGATAGATAGAAACTCATGGCAGCTAAAATTTCAAATATTGAATATATGTATTGACTTGAGTTTTCTAGCAAAGCCATATAAGGCATCTTAACATTCTAAATGTGATGTCATGACTTCAGCTTGACATCAAAGCAAACCACACCAGTGATGTCATGACTAGAGCTTTGTATCAATTTAAAGCAATAGCAGCATGACAATAATAGATACATGGATGTATGCATAGATAGATAGATAGATAGATCGATAGATAGATAGATAGATAGATAGATAGATAGATAGATAGATAGATAGATAGATAGATAGATAGATAGATAGAAACTCATGGCAGCTAAAATTTTAAATATTGAATATATGTATTGACTTGAGTTTTCTAGCAAAGCCATATAAGGCATCTTAACATTCTAAATGTGATGTCATGACTTCAGCTTGACATCAAAGCAGACCACCCCAGTGATGTCATGACTAGAGCTTTGTATCAATTTAAAGCAATAGCAGCATGACAATAATAGATACATGGATGTATGCATAGATAGATAGATAGATAGATAGATAGATAGATAGATAGATAGATAGATAGATAGATAGATAGATAGAAACTCATGGCAGCTAAAATTTTAAATATTGAATATATGTATTGACTTGAGTTTTCTAGCAAAGCCATATAAGGCATCTTAACATTCTAAATGTGATGTCATGACTTCAGCTTGACATCAAAGCAAACCACACCAGTGATGTCATGACTAGAGCTTTGTATCAATTTAAAGCAATAGCAGCATGACAATAATAGATAGATGGATGTATGCATAGATAGATAGATAGATAGATAGATAGATAGATAGATAGATAGATAGAGAGATAGATAGATAGATAGATAGATAGATAGATAGATAGATAGATAGATAGATAGATAGATAGATACAAAGATAGATAGATAGATAGATAGATAGATAGATAGATAGATAGATAGATAGATAGATAGATAGATAGATAGATAGAAACTCATGGCAGCTAAAATTTTAAATATTGAATATATGTATTGACTTGAGTTTTCTAGCAAAGCCATATAAGGCATCTTAACATTCTAAATGTGATGTCATGACTTCAGCTTGACATCAAAGCAAACCACACCAGTGATGTCATGACTAGAGCTTTGTATCAATTTAAAGCAATAGCAGCATGACAATAATAGATAGATGGATGTATGCATAGATAGATAGATAGATAGATAGATAGATAGATAGATAGATAGAGAGATAGATAGATAGATAGATAGATAGATAGATAGATAGATAGATAGATAGATAGATAGATAGATAGATAGATAGATAGATACAAAGATAGATAGATAGATAGATAGATAGATAGATAGATAGATAGATAGATAGATAGATAGATAGATAGATAGAAACTCATGGCAGCTAAAATTTTAAATATTGAATATATGTATTGACTTGAGTTTTCTAGCAAAGCCATATAAGGCATCTTAACATTCTAAATGTGATGTCATGACTTCAGCTTGACATCAAAGCAAACCACACCAGTGATGTCATGACTAGAGCTTTGTATCAATTTAAAGCAATAGCAGCATGACAATAATAGATAGATGGATGTATGCATAGATAGATAGATAGATAGATAGATAGATAGATAGATAGATAGATAGATAGATAGATAGATAGATAGAGAGATAGATAGATAGATAGATAGATAGAAACTCATGGCAGCTAAAATTTCAAATATTGAATATATGTATTGACTTGAGTTTTCTAGCAAAGCCATATAAGGCATCTTAACATTCTAAATGTGATGTCATGACTTCAGCTTGACATCAAAGCAAACCACACCAGTGATGTCATGACTAGAGCTTTGTATCAATTTAAAGCAATAGCAGCATGACAATAATAGATAGATGGATGTATGCATAGATAGATAGATAGATAGATAGATAGATAGATAGATAGATAGATAGATAGATAGATAGAGAGATAGATAGATAGATAGATAGATAGATAGATAGATAGATAGATAGATAGATAGATAGATAGATAGATAGATAGATACAAAGATAGATAGATAGATAGATAGATAGATAGATAGATAGATAGATAGATAGATAGATAGATAGATAGATAGATAGAAACTCATGGCAGCTAAAATTTTAAATATTGAATATATGTATTGACTTGAGTTTTCTAGCAAAGCCATATAAGGCATCTTAACATTCTAAATGTGATGTCATGACTTCAGCTTGACATCAAAGCAAACCACACCAGTGATGTCATGACTAGAGCTTTGTATCAATTTAAAGCAATAGCAGCATGACAATAATAGATACATGGATGTATGCATAGATAGATAGATAGATAGATCGATAGATAGATAGATAGATAGATAGATAGATAGATAGATAGATAGATAGATAGATAGATAGATAGATAGATAGATAGATAGAAACTCATGGCAGCTAAAATTTTAAATATTGAATATATGTATTGACTTGAGTTTTCTAGCAAAGCCATATAAGGCATCTTAACATTCTAAATGTGATGTCATGACTTCAGCTTGACATCAAAGCAAACCACACCAGTGATGTCATGACTAGAGCTTTGTATCAATTTAAAGCAATAGCAGCATGACAATAATAGATACATGGATGTATGCATAGATAGATAGATATATAGATAGATAGATAGATAGATAGATAGATAGATAGATAGATAGATAGATAGATAGATAGATAGATAGATAGAAACTCATGGCAGCTAAAATTTTAAATATTGAATATATGTATTGACTTGAGTTTTCTAGCAAAGCCATATAAGGCATCTTAACATTCTAAATGTGATGTCATGACTTCAGCTTGACATCAAAGCAAACCACACCAGTGATGTCATGACTAGAGCTTTGTATCAATTTAAAGCAATAGCAGCATGACAATAATAGATAGATGGATGTATGCATAGATAGATAGATAGATAGATAGATAGATAGATAGATAGATAGATAGATAGATAGATAGATAGATAGATAGAAACTCATGGCAGCTAAAATTTCAAATATTGAATATATGTATTGACTTGAGTTTTCTAGCAAAGCCATATAAGGCATCTTAACATTCTAAATGTGATGTCATGACTTCAGCTTGACATCAAAGCAAACCACACCAGTGATGTCATGACTAGAGCTTTGTATCAATTTAAAGCAATAGCAGCATGACAATAATAGATACATGGATGTATGCATAGATAGATAGATAGATAGATCGATAGATAGATAGATAGATAGATAGATAGATAGATAGATAGATAGATAGATAGATAGATAGATAGATAGATAGATAGAAACTCATGGCAGCTAAAATTTTAAATATTGAATATATGTATTGACTTGAGTTTTCTAGCAAAGCCATATAAGGCATCTTAACATTCTAAATGTGATGTCATGACTTCAGCTTGACATCAAAGCAGACCACCCCAGTGATGTCATGACTAGAGCTTTGTATCAATTTAAAGCAATAGCAGCATGACAATAATAGATACATGGATGTATGCATAGATAGATAGATAGATAGATCGATAGATAGATAGATAGATAGATAGATAGATAGATAGATAGATAGATAGATAGATAGATAGATAGATAGATAGATAGATAGAAACTCATGGCAGCTAAAATTTTAAATATTGAATATATGTATTGACTTGAGTTTTCTAGCAAAGCCATATAAGGCATCTTAACATTCTAAATGTGATGTCATGACTTCAGCTTGACATCAAAGCAAACCACACCAGTGATGTCATGACTAGAGCTTTGTATCAATTTAAAGCAATAGCAGCATGACAATAATAGATAGATGGATGTATGCATAGATAGATAGATAGATAGATAGATAGATAGATAGATAGATAGATAGATAGATAGATAGATAGATAGATAGATAGATAGATAGATACAAAGATAGATAGATAGATAGATAGATAGATAGATAGATAGATAGATAGATAGATAGATAGATAGATAGATAGAAACTCATGGCAGCTAAAATTTTAAATATTGAATATATGTATTGACTTGAGTTTTCTAGCAAAGCCATATAAGGCATCTTAACATTCTAAATGTGATGTCATGACTTCAGCTTGACATCAAAGCAAACCACACCAGTGATGTCATGACTAGAGCTTTGTATCAATTTAAAGCAATAGCAGCATGACATTAATAGATAGATGGATGTATGCATAGATAGATAGATAGATAGATAGATAGATAGATAGATAGATAGATAGATAGATAGATAGATAGAGAGAGAGATAGAGAGATAGATAGATAGATAGATAGATAGATAGATAGATAGATAGATAGATAGATAGATAGATAGATACAAAGATAGATAGATAGATAGATAGATAGATAGATAGATAGATAGATAGATAGATAGATAGATAGATAGATAGATAGATAGATAGATAGATAGATAGAAACTCATGGCAGCTAAAATTTTAAATATTGAATATATGTATTGACTTGAGTTTTCTAGCAAAGCCATATAAGGCATCTTAACATTCTAAATGTGATGTCATGACTTCAGCTTGACATCAAAGCAAACCACACCAGTGATGTCATGACTAGAGCTTTGTATCAATTTAAAGCAATAGCAGCATGACAATAATAGATAGATGGATGTATGCAT
>NW_028155335.1:27500-47500 GCF_963514095.1 Eutrigla gurnardus | reverse complement strand
CTTGACATCAAAGCAAACCACACCAGTGATGTCATGACTAGAGCTTTGTATCAATTTAAAGCAATAGCAGCATGACAATAATAGATACATGGATGTATGCATAGATAGATAGATAGATAGATAGATAGATAGATAGATAGATAGATAGATAGATAGATAGATAGATAGATAGATAGATAGATAGATAGATACAAAGATAGATAGATAGATAGATAGATAGATAGATAGATAGATAGATAGATAGATAGATAGATAGATAGATAGATAGAAACTCATGGCAGCTAAAATTTTAAATATTGAATATATGTATTGACTTGAGTTTTCTTGCAAAGCCATATAAGGCATCTTAACATTCTAAATGTGATGTCATGACTTCAGCTTGACATCAAAGCAAACCACCCCAGTGATGTCATGACTAGAGCTTTGTATCAATTTAAAGCAATAGCACCATGACAATAATAGATACATGGATGTATGCATAGATAGATAGATAGATAGATAGATAGATAGATAGATAGATAGATAGATAGATAGATAGATAGATAGATAGATAGATAGATAGAAACTCATGGCAGCTAAAATTTTAAATATTGAATATATGTATTGACTTGAGTTTTCTAGCAAAGCCATATAAGGCATCTTAACATTCTAAATGTGATGTCATGACTTCAGCTTGACATCAAAGCAAACCACACCAGTGATGTCATGACTAGAGCTTTGTATCAATTTAAAGCAATAGCAGCATGACAATAATAGATACATGGATGTATGCATAGATAGATAGATAGATAGATAGATAGATAGATAGATAGATAGATAGATAGATAGATAGATAGATAGATAGATAGATAGATAGATAGAAACTCATGGCAGCTAAAATTTTAAATATTGAATATATGTATTGACTTGAGTTTTCTAGCAAAGCCATATAAGGCATCTTAACATTCTAAATGTGATGTCATGACTTCAGCTTGACATCAAAGCAAACCACCCCAGTGATGTCATGACTAGAGCTTTGTATCAATTTAAAGCAATAGCAGCATGACAATAATAGATACATGGATGTATGCATAGATAGATAGATAGATAGATAGATAGATAGATAGATAGATAGATAGATAGATAGATAGATAGATAGATAGACTTCAGCTTTACATCAAAGCAAACCACACCAGTGATGTCATGACTAGAGCTTTATATCAATTTAAAGCAATAGCAGCATGACAATAATAGATACATGGATGTAAGCATAGATAGATAGATAGATAGATAGATAGATAGATAGATAGATAGATAGATAGATAGATAGATAGATAGAAACTCATGGCAGCTAAAATTTCAAATATTGAATATATGTATTGACTTGAGTTTTCTAGCAAAGCCATATAAGGCATCTTAACATTCTAAATGTGATGTCATGACTTCAGCTTGACATCAAAGCAAACCACACCAGTGATGTCATGACTAGAGCTTTGTATCAATTTAAAGCAATAGCAGCATGACAATAATAGATACATGGATGTATGCATAGATAGATAGATAGATAGATAGATAGATAGATAGATAGATAGATAGATAGATAGATAGATAGATAGAAACTCATGGCAGCTAAAATTTTAAATATTGAATATATGTATTGACTTGAGTTTTCTAGCAAAGCCATATAAGGCATCTTAACATTCTAAATGTGATGTCATGACTTCAGCTTGACATCAAAGCAAACCACACCAGTGATGTCATGACTAGAGCTTTGTATCAATTTAAAGCAATAGCAGCATGACAATAATAGATACATGGATGTATGCATAGATAGATAGATAGATAGATAGATAGATAGATAGATAGATAGATAGATAGATAGATAGATAGATAGATAGATAGATAGATAGATAGATAGAAACTCATGGCAGCTAAAATTTCAAATATTGAATATATGTATTGACTTGAGTTTTCTAGCAAAGCCATATAAGGCATCTTAACATTCTAAATGTGATGTCATGACTTGAGCTTGACATCAAAGCAAACCACACCAGTGATGTCATGACTAGAGCTTTGTATCAATTTAAAGCAATAGCAGCATGACAATAATAGATACATGGATGTATGCATAGATAGATAGATAGATAGATAGATAGATAGATAGATAGATAGATAGATAGATAGATAGATAGATAGAAACTCATGGCAGCTAAAATTTTAAATATTGAATATATGTATTGACTTGAGTTTTCTAGCAAAGCCATATAAGGCATCTTAACATTCTAAATGTGATGTCATGACTTCAGCTTGACATCAAAGCAAACCACACCAGTGATGTCATGACTAGAGCTTTGTATCAATTTAAAGCAATAGCAGCATGACAATAATAGATAGATGGATGTATGCATAGATAGATAGATAGATAGATAGATAGATAGATAGATAGATAGATAGATAGATAGATAGATACAAAGATAGATAGATAGATAGATAGATAGATAGATAGATAGATAGATAGATAGATAGATAGATAGAAACTCATGGCAGCTAAAATTTTAAATATTGAATATATGTATTGACTTGAGTTTTCTTGCAAAGCCATATAAGGCATCTTAACATTCTAAATGTGATGTTATGACTTCAGCTTGACATCAAAGCAAACCACACCAGTGATGTCATGACTAGAGCTTTGTATCAATTTAAAGCAATAGCAGCATGACAATAATAGATACATGGATGTATGCATAGATAGATAGATAGATAGATAGATAGATAGATAGATAGATAGATAGATAGATAGATAGATAGACTTCAGCTTTACATCAAAGCAAACCACACCAGTGATGTCATGACTAGAGCTTTATATCAATTTAAAGCAATAGCAGCATGACAATAATAGATACATGGATGTAAGCATAGATAGATAGATAGATAGATAGATAGATAGATAGATAGATAGATAGATAGATAGATAGATAGATAGATAGATAGATAGAAACTCATGGCAGCTAAAATTTCAAATATTGAATATATGTATTGACTTGAGTTTTCTAGCAAAGCCATATAAGGCATCTTAACATTCTAAATGTGATGTCATGACTTCAGCTTGACATCAAAGCAAACCACACCAGTGATGTCATGACTAGAGCTTTGTATCAATTTAAAGCAATAGCAGCATGACAATAATAGATACATGGATGTATGCATAGATAGATAGATAGATAGATAGATAGATAGATAGATAGATAGATAGATAGATAGATAGATAGATAGATAGATAGATAGATAGAAACTCATGGCAGCTAAAATTTTAAATATTGAATATATGTATTGACTTGAGTTTTCTAGCAAAGCCATATAAGGCATCTTAACATTCTAAATGTGATGTCATGACTTCAGCTTGACATCAAAGCAAACCACACCAGTGATGTCATGACTAGAGCTTTGTATCAATTTAAAGCAATAGCAGCATGACAATAATAGATACATGGATGTATGCATAGATAGATAGATAGATAGATAGATAGATAGATAGATAGATAGATAGATAGATAGATAGATAGATAGATAGAAACTCATGGCAGCTAAAATTTCAAATATTGAATATATGTATTGACTTGAGTTTTCTAGCAAAGCCATATAAGGCATCTTAACATTCTAAATGTGATGTCATGACTTGAGCTTGACATCAAAGCAAACCACACCAGTGATGTCATGACTAGAGCTTTGTATCAATTTAAAGCAATAGCAGCATGACAATAATAGATACATGGATGTATGCATAGATAGATAGATAGATAGATAGATAGATAGATAGATAGATAGATAGATAGATAGATAGATAGATAGATAGATAGATAGAAACTCATGGCAGCTAAAATTTTAAATATTGAATATATGTATTGACTTGAGTTTTCTAGCAAAGCCATATAAGGCATCTTAACATTCTAAATGTGATGTCATGACTTCAGCTTGACATCAAAGCAAACCACACCAGTGATGTCATGACTAGAGCTTTGTATCAATTTAAAGCAATAGCAGCATGACAATAATAGATAGATGGATGTATGCATAGATAGATAGATAGATAGATAGATAGATAGATAGATAGATAGATAGATAGATAGATAGATAGATAGATAGATAGATACAAAGATAGATAGATAGATAGATAGATAGATAGATAGATAGATAGATAGATAGATAGATAGATAGATAGATAGATAGATAGATAGAAACTCATGGCAGCTAAAATTTTAAATATTGAATATATGTATTGACTTGAGTTTTCTTGCAAAGCCATATAAGGCATCTTAACATTCTAAATGTGATGTTATGACTTCAGCTTGACATCAAAGCAAACCACACCAGTGATGTCATGACTAGAGCTTTGTATCAATTTAAAGCAATAGCAGCATGACAATAATAGATACATGGATGTATGCATAGATAGATAGATAGATAGATAGATAGATAGATAGATAGATAGATAGATAGATAGATAGATAGATAGATAGATAGATAGATAGATAGATAGACTTCAGCTTTACATCAAAGCAAACCACACCAGTGATGTCATGACTAGAGCTTTATATCAATTTAAAGCAATAGCAGCATGACAATAATAGATACATGGATGTAAGCATAGATAGATAGATAGATAGATAGATAGATAGATAGATAGATAGATAGATAGATAGATAGATAGATAGATAGATAGATAGATAGAAACTCATGGCAGCTAAAATTTCAAATATTGAATATATGTATTGACTTGAGTTTTCTAGCAAAGCCATATAAGGCATCTTAACATTCTAAATGTGATGTCATGACTTCAGCTTGACATCAAAGCAAACCACACCAGTGATGTCATGACTAGAGCTTTGTATCAATTTAAAGCAATAGCAGCATGACAATAATAGATACATGGATGTATGCATAGATAGATAGATAGATAGATAGATAGATAGATAGATAGATAGATAGATAGATAGATAGATAGATAGATAGATAGATAGAAACTCATGGCAGCTAAAATTTTAAATATTGAATATATGTATTGACTTGAGTTTTCTAGCAAAGCCATATAAGGCATCTTAACATTCTAAATGTGATGTCATGACTTCAGCTTGACATCAAAGCAAACCACACCAGTGATGTCATGACTAGAGCTTTGTATCAATTTAAAGCAATAGCAGCATGACAATAATAGATACATGGATGTATGCATAGATAGATAGATAGATAGATAGATAGATAGATAGATAGATAGATAGATAGATAGATAGATAGATAGATAGATAGATAGATAGATAGATAGATAGAAACTCATGGCAGCTAAAATTTCAAATATTGAATATATGTATTGACTTGAGTTTTCTAGCAAAGCCATATAAGGCATCTTAACATTCTAAATGTGATGTCATGACTTGAGCTTGACATCAAAGCAAACCACACCAGTGATGTCATGACTAGAGCTTTGTATCAATTTAAAGCAATAGCAGCATGACAATAATAGATACATGGATGTATGCATAGATAGATAGATAGATAGATAGATAGATAGATAGATAGATAGATAGATAGATAGATAGATAGATAGATAGATAGATAGAAACTCATGGCAGCTAAAATTTTAAATATTGAATATATGTATTGACTTGAGTTTTCTAGCAAAGCCATATAAGGCATCTTAACATTCTAAATGTGATGTCATGACTTCAGCTTGACATCAAAGCAAACCACACCAGTGATGTCATGACTAGAGCTTTGTATCAATTTAAAGCAATAGCAGCATGACAATAATAGATAGATGGATGTATGCATAGATAGATAGATAGATAGATAGATAGATAGATAGATAGATAGATAGATAGATAGATAGATAGATAGATAGATAGATAGATAGATAGATACAAAGATAGATAGATAGATAGATAGATAGATAGATAGATAGATAGATAGATAGATAGATAGATAGATAGATAGAAACTCATGGCAGCTAAAATTTTAAATATTGAATATATGTATTGACTTGAGTTTTCTTGCAAAGCCATATAAGGCATCTTAACATTCTAAATGTGATGTTATGACTTCAGCTTGACATCAAAGCAAACCACACCAGTGATGTCATGACTAGAGCTTTGTATCAATTTAAAGCAATAGCAGCATGACAATAATAGATACATGGATGTATGCATAGATAGATAGATAGATAGATAGATAGATAGATAGATAGATAGATAGATAGATAGATAGATAGATAGATAGATAGATACAAAGATAGATAGATAGATAGATAGATAGATAGATAGATAGATAGATAGATAGATAGATAGATAGATAGAAACTCATGGCAGCTAAAATTTTAAATATTGAATATATGTATTGACTTGAGTTTTCTTGCAAAGCCATATAAGGCATCTTAACATTCTAAATGTGATGTTATGACTTCAGCTTGACATCAAAGCAAACCACACCAGTGATGTCATGACTAGAGCTTTGTATCAATTTAAAGCAATAGCAGCATGACAATAATAGATACATGGATGTATGCATAGATAGATAGATAGATAGATAGATAGATAGATAGATAGATAGATAGATAGATAGATAGATAGATAGATAGATAGATAGATAGACTTCAGCTTTACATCAAAGCAAACCACACCAGTGATGTCATGACTAGAGCTTTATATCAATTTAAAGCAATAGCAGCATGACAATAATAGATACATGGATGTAAGCATAGATAGATAGATAGATAGATAGATAGATAGATAGATAGATAGATAGATAGATAGATAGATAGATAGAAACTCATGGCAGCTAAAATTTCAAATATTGAATATATGTATTGACTTGAGTTTTCTAGCAAAGCCATATAAGGCATCTTAACATTCTAAATGTGATGTCATGACTTCAGCTTGACATCAAAGCAAACCACACCAGTGATGTCATGACTAGAGCTTTGTATCAATTTAAAGCAATAGCAGCATGACAATAATAGATACATGGATGTATGCATAGATAGATAGATAGATAGATAGATAGATAGATAGATAGATAGATAGATAGATAGATAGATAGATAGATAGATAGATAGATAGATAGATAGAAACTCATGGCAGCTAAAATTTTAAATATTGAATATATGTATTGACTTGAGTTTTCTAGCAAAGCCATATAAGGCATCTTAACATTCTAAATGTGATGTCATGACTTCAGCTTGACATCAAAGCAAACCACACCAGTGATGTCATGACTAGAGCTTTGTATCAATTTAAAGCAATAGCAGCATGACAATAATAGATACATGGATGTATGCATAGATAGATAGATAGATAGATAGATAGATAGATAGATAGATAGATAGATAGATAGATAGATAGATAGATAGATAGAAACTCATGGCAGCTAAAATTTCAAATATTGAATATATGTATTGACTTGAGTTTTCTAGCAAAGCCATATAAGGCATCTTAACATTCTAAATGTGATGTCATGACTTGAGCTTGACATCAAAGCAAACCACACCAGTGATGTCATGACTAGAGCTTTGTATCAATTTAAAGCAATAGCAGCATGACAATAATAGATACATGGATGTATGCATAGATAGATAGATAGATAGATAGATAGATAGATAGATAGATAGATAGATAGATAGATAGATAGATAGAAACTCATGGCAGCTAAAATTTTAAATATTGAATATATGTATTGACTTGAGTTTTCTAGCAAAGCCATATAAGGCATCTTAACATTCTAAATGTGATGTCATGACTTCAGCTTGACATCAAAGCAAACCACACCAGTGATGTCATGACTAGAGCTTTGTATCAATTTAAAGCAATAGCAGCATGACAATAATAGATAGATGGATGTATGCATAGATAGATAGATAGATAGATAGATAGATAGATAGATAGATAGATAGATAGATAGATACAAAGATAGATAGATAGATAGATAGATAGATAGATAGATAGATAGATAGATAGATAGATAGATAGATAGATAGATAGATAGATAGATAGATAGAAACTCATGGCAGCTAAAATTTTAAATATTGAATATATGTATTGACTTGAGTTTTCTTGCAAAGCCATATAAGGCATCTTAACATTCTAAATGTGATGTTATGACTTCAGCTTGACATCAAAGCAAACCACACCAGTGATGTCATGACTAGAGCTTTGTATCAATTTAAAGCAATAGCAGCATGACAATAATAGATACATGGATGTATGCATAGATAGATAGATAGATAGATAGATAGATAGATAGATAGATAGATAGATAGATAGATAGATAGATAGATAGATAGACTTCAGCTTTACATCAAAGCAAACCACACCAGTGATGTCATGACTAGAGCTTTATATCAATTTAAAGCAATAGCAGCATGACAATAATAGATACATGGATGTAAGCATAGATAGATAGATAGATAGATAGATAGATAGATAGATAGATAGATAGATAGATAGATAGATAGATAGAAACTCATGGCAGCTAAAATTTCAAATATTGAATATATGTATTGACTTGAGTTTTCTAGCAAAGCCATATAAGGCATCTTAACATTCTAAATGTGATGTCATGACTTCAGCTTGACATCAAAGCAAACCACACCAGTGATGTCATGACTAGAGCTTTGTATCAATTTAAAGCAATAGCAGCATGACAATAATAGATACATGGATGTATGCATAGATAGATAGATAGATAGATAGATAGATAGATAGATAGATAGATAGATAGATAGATAGATAGATAGATAGATAGATAGATAGATAGAAACTCATGGCAGCTAAAATTTTAAATATTGAATATATGTATTGACTTGAGTTTTCTAGCAAAGCCATATAAGGCATCTTAACATTCTAAATGTGATGTCATGACTTCAGCTTGACATCAAAGCAAACCACACCAGTGATGTCATGACTAGAGCTTTGTATCAATTTAAAGCAATAGCAGCATGACAATAATAGATACATGGATGTATGCATAGATAGATAGATAGATAGATAGATAGATAGATAGATAGATAGATAGATAGATAGATAGATAGATAGATAGATAGATAGAAACTCATGGCAGCTAAAATTTCAAATATTGAATATATGTATTGACTTGAGTTTTCTAGCAAAGCCATATAAGGCATCTTAACATTCTAAATGTGATGTCATGACTTGAGCTTGACATCAAAGCAAACCACACCAGTGATGTCATGACTAGAGCTTTGTATCAATTTAAAGCAATAGCAGCATGACAATAATAGATACATGGATGTATGCATAGATAGATAGATAGATAGATAGATAGATAGATAGATAGATAGATAGATAGATAGATAGATAGATAGATAGATAGATAGATAGAAACTCATGGCAGCTAAAATTTTAAATATTGAATATATGTATTGACTTGAGTTTTCTAGCAAAGCCATATAAGGCATCTTAACATTCTAAATGTGATGTCATGACTTCAGCTTGACATCAAAGCAAACCACACCAGTGATGTCATGACTAGAGCTTTGTATCAATTTAAAGCAATAGCAGCATGACAATAATAGATAGATGGATGTATGCATAGATAGATAGATAGATAGATAGATAGATAGATAGATAGATAGATAGATAGATAGATAGATAGATAGATAGATAGATACAAAGATAGATAGATAGATAGATAGATAGATAGATAGATAGATAGATAGATAGATAGATAGATAGATAGATAGAAACTCATGGCAGCTAAAATTTTAAATATTGAATATATGTATTGACTTGAGTTTTCTTGCAAAGCCATATAAGGCATCTTAACATTCTAAATGTGATGTTATGACTTCAGCTTGACATCAAAGCAAACCACACCAGTGATGTCATGACTAGAGCTTTGTATCAATTTAAAGCAATAGCACCATGACAATAATAGATACATGGATGTATGCATAGATAGATAGATAGATAGATAGATAGATAGATAGATAGATAGATAGATAGATAGATAGATAGATAGATAGATAGATAGATAGATAGATAGATAGATAGAAACTCATGGCAGCTAAAATTTTAAATATTGAATATATGTATTGACTTGAGTTTTCTAGCAAAGCCATATAAGGCATCTTAACATTCTAAATGTGATGTCATGACTTCAGCTTGACATCAAAGCAAACCACACCAGTGATGTCATGACTAGAGCTTTGTATCAATTTAAAGCAATAGCAGCATGACAATAATAGATACATGGATGTATGCATAGATAGATAGATAGATAGATAGATAGATAGATAGATAGATAGATAGATAGATAGATAGATAGATAGATAGATAGATAGATAGAAACTCATGGCAGCTAAAATTTTAAATATTGAATATATGTATTGACTTGAGTTTTCTAGCAAAGCCATATAAGGCATCTTAACATTCTAAATGTGATGTCATGACTTCAGCTTGACATCAAAGCAAACCACCCCAGTGATGTCATGACTAGAGCTTTGTATCAATTTAAAGCAATAGCAGCATGACAATAATAGATACATGGATGTATGCATAGATAGATAGATAGATAGATAGATAGATAGATAGATAGATAGATAGATAGATAGATAGATAGATAGATAGACTTCAGCTTTACATCAAAGCAAACCACACCAGTGATGTCATGACTAGAGCTTTATATCAATTTAAAGCAATAGCAGCATGACAATAATAGATACATGGATGTAAGCATAGATAGATAGATAGATAGATAGATAGATAGATAGATAGATAGATAGATAGATAGATAGATAGATAGATAGATAGATAGATAGATAGATAGATAGATAGAAACTCATGGCAGCTAAAATTTTAAATATTGAATATATGTATTGACTTGAGTTTTCTAGCAAAGCCATATAAGGCATCTTAACATTCTAAATGTGATGTCATGACTTCAGCTTTACATCAAAGCAAACCACACCAGTGATGTCATGACTAGAGCTTTGTATCAATTTAAAGCAATAGCAGCATGACAATAATAGATACATGGATGTATGCATAGATAGATAGATAGATAGATAGATAGATAGATAGATAGATAGATAGATAGATAGATAGATAGATAGATAGATAGACTTCAGCTTTACATCAAAGCAAACCACACCAGTGATGTCATGACTAGAGCTTTATATCAATTTAAAGCAATAGCAGCATGACAATAATAGATACATGGATGTAAGCATAGATAGATAGATAGATAGATAGATAGATAGATAGATAGATAGATAGATAGATAGATAGATAGATAGATAGATAGATAGATAGATAGATAGATAGATAGATAGATAGAAACTCATGGCAGCTAAAATTTCAAATATTGAATATATGTATTGACTTGAGTTTTCTAGCAAAGCCATATAAGGCATCTTAACATTCTAAATGTGATGTCATGACTTCAGCTTGACATCAAAGCAAACCACACCAGTGATGTCATGACTAGAGCTTTGTATCAATTTAAAGCAATAGCAGCATGACAATAATAGATACATGGATGTATGCATAGATAGATAGATAGATAGATAGATAGATAGATAGATAGATAGATAGATAGATAGATAGATAGATAGATAGATAGAAACTCATGGCAGCTAAAATTTCAAATATTGAATATATGTATTGACTTGAGTTTTCTAGCAAAGCCATATAAGGCATCTTAACATTCTAAATGTGATGTCATGACTTGAGCTTGACATCAAAGCAAACCACACCAGTGATGTCATGACTAGAGCTTTGTATCAATTTAAAGCAATAGCAGCATGACAATAATAGATACATGGATGTATGCATAGATAGATAGATAGATAGATAGATAGATAGATAGATAGATAGATAGATAGATAGATAGATAGATAGATAGATAGATAGATAGATAGATAGATAGATAGAAACTCATGGCAGCTAAAATTTTAAATATTGAATATATGTATTGACTTGAGTTTTCTAGCAAAGCCATATAAGGCATCTTAACATTCTAAATGTGATGTCATGACTTCAGCTTGACATCAAAGCAAACCACACCAGTGATGTCATGACTAGAGCTTTGTATCAATTTAAAGCAATAGCAGCATGACAATAATAGATAGATGGATGTATGCATAGATAGATAGATAGATAGATAGATAGATAGATAGATAGATAGATAGATAGATAGATACAAAGATAGATAGATAGATAGATAGATAGATAGATAGATAGATAGATAGATAGATAGATAGATAGATAGATAGATAGAAACTCATGGCAGCTAAAATTTTAAATATTGAATATATGTATTGACTTGAGTTTTCTTGCAAAGCCATATAAGGCATCTTAACATTCTAAATGTGATGTTATGACTTCAGCTTGACATCAAAGCAAACCACACCAGTGATGTCATGACTAGAGCTTTGTATCAATTTAAAGCAATAGCACCATGACAATAATAGATACATGGATGTATGCATAGATAGATAGATAGATAGATAGATAGATAGATAGATAGATAGATAGATAGATAGATAGATAGATAGATAGATAGATAGATAGATAGATAGATAGAAACTCATGGCAGCTAAAATTTTAAATATTGAATATATGTATTGACTTGAGTTTTCTAGCAAAGCCATATAAGGCATCTTAACATTCTAAATGTGATGTCATGACTTCAGCTTGACATCAAAGCAAACCACACCAGTGATGTCATGACTAGAGCTTTGTATCAATTTAAAGCAATAGCAGCATGACAATAATAGATACATGGATGTATGCATAGATAGATAGATAGATAGATAGATAGATAGATAGATAGATAGATAGATAGATAGATAGATAGATAGATAGATAGATAGATAGATAGATAGAAACTCATGGCAGCTAAAATTTTAAATATTGAATATATGTATTGACTTGAGTTTTCTAGCAAAGCCATATAAGGCATCTTAACATTCTAAATGTGATGTCATGACTTCAGCTTGACATCAAAGCAAACCACCCCAGTGATGTCATGACTAGAGCTTTGTATCAATTTAAAGCAATAGCAGCATGACAATAATAGATACATGGATGTATGCATAGATAGATAGATAGATAGATAGATAGATAGATAGATAGATAGATAGACTTCAGCTTTACATCAAAGCAAACCACACCAGTGATGTCATGACTAGAGCTTTATATCAATTTAAAGCAATAGCAGCATGACAATAATAGATACATGGATGTAAGCATAGATAGATAGATAGATAGATAGATAGATAGATAGATAGATAGATAGATAGATAGAAACTCATGGCAGCTAAAATTTTAAATATTGAATATATGTATTGACTTGAGTTTTCTAGCAAAGCCATATAAGGCATCTTAACATTCTAAATGTGATGTCATGACTTCAGCTTTACATCAAAGCAAACCACACCAGTGATGTCATGACTAGAGCTTTGTATCAATTTAAAGCAATAGCAGCATGACAATAATAGATACATGGATGTATGCATAGATAGATAGATAGATAGATAGATAGATAGATAGATAGATAGATAGATAGATAGATAGATAGATAGATAGAAACTCATGGCAGCTAAAATTTTAAATATTGAATATATGTATTGACTTGAGTTTTCTAGCAAAGCCATATAAGGCATCTTAACATTCTAAATGTGATGTCATGACTTCAGCTTGACATCAAAGCAAACCACACCAGTGATGTCATGACTAGAGCTTTGTATCAATTTAAAGCAATAGCAGCATGACAATAATAGATAGATGGATGTATGCTTAGATAGATAGATAGATAGATAGATAGATAGATAGATAGATAGATAGATAGATAGATAGATAGATAGAAACTCATGGCAGCTAAAATTTCAAATATTGAATATATGTATTGACTTGAGTTTTCTAGCAAAGCCATGTAAGGCATCTTAACATTCTAAATGTGATGTCATGACTTCAGCTTGACATCAAAGCAAACCACACCAGTGATGTCATGACTAGAGCTTTGTATCAATTTAAAGCAATAGCAGCATGACAATAATAGATACATGGATGTATGCATAGATAGATAGATAGATAGATAGATAGATCGATAGATAGATAGATAGATAATTAGATAGATAGATAGATAGATAGATAGATAGATAGATAGATAGATAGATAGATAGATAGATAGAAACTCATGGCAGCTAAAATTTTAAATATTGAATATATGTATTGACTTGAGTTTTCTAGCAAAGCCATATAAGGCATCTTAACATTCTAAATGTGATGTCATGACTTCAGCTTGACATCAAAGCAAACCACACCAGTGATGTCATGACTAGAGCTTTGTATCAATTTAAAGCAATAGCAGCATGACAATAATAGATAGATGGATGTATGCATAGATAGATAGATAGATAGATAGATAGATAGATAGATAGATAGATAGATAGATAGATAGATAGATAGATAGATAGATAGATAGATACAAAGATAGATAGATAGATAGATAGATAGATAGATAGATAGATAGATAGATAGATAGATAGATAGATAGATAGATAGATAGATAGATAGATAGATAGAAACTCATGGCAGCTAAAATTTTAAATAATGAATATATGTATTGACTTGAGTTTTCTTGCAAAGCCATATAAGGCATCTTAACATTCTAAATGTGATGTTATGACTTCAGCTTGACATCAAAGCAAACCACACCAGTGATGTCATGACTAGAGCTTTGTATCAATTTAAAGCAATAGCACCATGACAATAATAGATACATGGATGTATGCATAGATAGATAGATAGATAGATAGATAGATAGATAGATAGATAGATAGAAACTCATGGCAGCTAAAATTTTAAATATTGAATATATGTATTGACTTGAGTTTTCTAGCAAAGCCATATAAGGCATCTTAACATTCTAAATGTGATGTCATGACTTCAGCTTGACATCAAAGCAAACCACACCAGTGATGTCATGACTAGAGCTTTGTATCAATTTAAAGCAATAGCAGCATGACAATAATAGATACATGGATGTATGCATAGATAGATAGATAGATAGATAGATAGATAGATAGATAGATAGATAGATAGATAGATAGATAGATAGATAGATAGATAGATAGATAGATAGATAGATAGAAACTCATGGCAGCTAAAATTTTAAATATTGAATATATGTATTGACTTGAGTTTTCTAGCAAAGCCATATAAGGCATCTTAACATTCTAAATGTGATGTCATGACTTCAGCTTGACATCAAAGCAAACCACCCCAGTGATGTCATGACTAGAGCTTTGTATCAATTTAAAGCAATAGCAGCATGACAATAATAGATACATGGATGTATGCATAGATAGATAGATAGATAGATAGATAGATAGATAGATAGATAGATAGACTTCAGCTTTACATCAAAGCAAACCACACCAGTGATGTCATGACTAGAGCTTTATATCAATTTAAAGCAATAGCAGCATGACAATAATAGATACATGGATGTAAGCATAGATAGATAGATAGATAGATAGATAGATAGATAGATAGATAGATAGATAGATAGATAGATAGATAGATAGATAGAAACTCATGGCAGCTAAAATTTTAAATATTGAATATATGTATTGACTTGAGTTTTCTAGCAAAGCCATATAAGGCATCTTAACATTCTAAATGTGATGTCATGACTTCAGCTTTACATCAAAGCAAACCACACCAGTGATGTCATGACTAGAGCTTTGTATCAATTTAAAGCAATAGCAGCATGACAATAATAGATACATGGATGTATGCATAGATAGATAGATAGATAGATAGATAGATAGATAGATAGATAGATAGATAGATAGATAGATAGATAGATAGATAGAAACTCATGGCAGCTAAAATTTTAAATATTGAATATATGTATTGACTTGAGTTTTCTAGCAAAGCCATATAAGGCATCTTAACATTCTAAATGTGATGTCATGACTTCAGCTTGACATCAAAGCAAACCACACCAGTGATGTCATGACTAGAGCTTTGTATCAATTTAAAGCAATAGCAGCATGACAATAATAGATAGATGGATGTATGCTTAGATAGATAGATAGATAGATAGATAGATAGATAGATAGATAGATAGATAGATAGATAGATAGATAGATAGAAACTCATGGCAGCTAAAATTTCAAATATTGAATATATGTATTGACTTGAGTTTTCTAGCAAAGCCATGTAAGGCATCTTAACATTCTAAATGTGATGTCATGACTTCAGCTTGACATCAAAGCAAACCACACCAGTGATGTCATGACTAGAGCTTTGTATCAATTTAAAGCAATAGCAGCATGACAATAATAGATACATGGATGTATGCATAGATAGATAGATAGATAGATAGATAGATCGATAGATAGATAGATAGATAATTAGATAGATAGATAGATAGATAGATAGATAGATAGATAGATAGATAGATAGATAGATAGATAGATAGATAGATAGATAGATAGATAGATAGAAACTCATGGCAGCTAAAATTTTAAATATTGAATATATGTATTGACTTGAGTTTTCTAGCAAAGCCATATAAGGCATCTTAACATTCTAAATGTGATGTCATGACTTCAGCTTGACATCAAAGCAAACCACACCAGTGATGTCATGACTAGAGCTTTGTATCACTTTAAAGCAATAGCAGCATGACAATAATAGATACATGGATGTATGCATAGATAGATAGATAGATAGATAGATAGATAGATAGATAGATAGATAGATAGAAACTCATGGCAGCTAAAATTTTAAATATTGAATATATGTATTGACTTGAGTTTTCTAGCAAAGCCATATAAGGCATCTTAACATTCTAAATGTGATGTCATGACTTCAGCTTTACATCAAAGCAAACCACACCAGTGATGTCATGACTAGAGCTTTGTATCAATTTAAAGCAATAGCAGCATGACAATAATAGATACATGGATGTATGCATAGATAGATAGATAGATAGATAGATAGATAGATAGATAGATAGATAGATAGATAGATAGATAGATAGATAGATAGATAGAAACTCATGGCAGCTAAAATTTTAAATATTGAATATATGTATTGACTTGAGTTTTCTAGCAAAGCCATATAAGGCATCTTAACATTCTAAATGTGATGTCATGACTTCAGCTTGACATCAAAGCAAACCACACCAGTGATGTCATGACTAGAGCTTTGTATCAATTTAAAGCAATAGCAGCATGACAATAATAGATACATGGATGTAAGCATAGATAGATAGATAGATAGATAGATAGATAGATAGATAGATAGATAGATAGATAGATAGATAGATAGATAGATAGATAGATAGATAGAAACTCATGGCAGCTAAAATTTCAAATATTGAATATATGTATTGACTTGAGTTTTCTAGCAAAGCCATATAAGGCATCTTAACATTCTAAATGTGATGTCATGACTTCAGCTTTACATCAAAGCAAACCACACCAGTGATGTCATGACTAGAGCTTTATATCAATTTAAAGCAATAGCAGCATGACAATAATAGATACATGGATGTAAGCATAGATAGATAGATAGATAGATAGATAGATAGATAGATAGATAGATAGATAGATAGATAGATAGATAGATAGATAGATAGATAGAAACTCATGGCAGCTAAAATTTTAAATATTGAATATATGTATTGACTTGAGTTTTCTAGCAAAGCCATATAAGTCATCTTAACATTCTAAATGTGATGTCATGACTTCAGCTTGACATCAAAGCAAACAACACCAGTGATGTCATGACTTGAGCTTTGTATCAATTTAAAGCAATAGCAGCATGACAGCAATAGATAGATAGATAGATAGATAGATAGATAGATAGATAGATAGATAGATAGATAGATAGATAGATAGAAACTCATGGCAGCTAAAATTTCAAATATTGAATATATGTATTGACTTGAGTTTTCTAGCAAAGCCATATAAGGCATCTTAACATTCTAAATGTGATGTCATGACTTCAGCTTGACATCAAAGCAAACCACACCAGTGATGTCATGACTAGAGCTTTGTATCACTTTAAAGCAATAGCAGCATGACAATAATAGATACATGGATGTATGCATAGATAGATAGATAGATAGATAGATAGATAGATAGATAGATAGATAGATAGAAACTCATGGCAGCTAAAATTTTAAATATTGAATATATGTATTGACTTGAGTTTTCTAGCAAAGCCATATAAGGCATCTTAACATTCTAAATGTGATGTCATGACTTCAGCTTTACATCAAAGCAAACCACACCAGTGATGTCATGACTAGAGCTTTGTATCAATTTAAAGCAATAGCAGCATGACAATAATAGATACATGGATGTATGCATAGATAGATAGATAGATAGATAGATAGATAGATAGATAGATAGATAGATAGATAGATAGATAGATAGATAGATAGAAACTCATGGCAGCTAAAATTTTAAATATTGAATATATGTATTGACTTGAGTTTTCTAGCAAAGCCATATAAGGCATCTTAACATTCTAAATGTGATGTCATGACTTCAGCTTGACATCAAAGCAAACCACACCAGTGATGTCATGACTAGAGCTTTGTATCAATTTAAAGCAATAGCAGCATGACAATAATAGATACATGGATGTAAGCATAGATAGATAGATAGATAGATAGATAGATAGATAGATAGATAGATAGATAGATAGATAGATAGATAGATAGATAGAAACTCATGGCAGCTAAAATTTCAAATATTGAATATATGTATTGACTTGAGTTTTCTAGCAAAGCCATATAAGGCATCTTAACATTCTAAATGTGATGTCATGACTTCAGCTTTACATCAAAGCAAACCACACCAGTGATGTCATGACTAGAGCTTTATATCAATTTAAAGCAATAGCAGCATGACAATAATAGATACATGGATGTAAGCATAGATAGATAGATAGATAGATAGATAGATAGATAGATAGATAGATAGATAGATAGATAGATAGATAGATAGAAACTCATGGCAGCTAAAATTTTAAATATTGAATATATGTATTGACTTGAGTTTTCTAGCAAAGCCATATAAGTCATCTTAACATTCTAAATGTGATGTCATGACTTCAGCTTGACATCAAAGCAAACAACACCAGTGATGTCATGACTTGAGCTTTGTATCAATTTAAAGCAATAGCAGCATGACAGCAATAGATAGATAGATAGATAGATAGATAGATAGATAGATAGATAGATAGATAGATAGATAGATAGATAGATAGAAACTCATGGCAGCTAAAATTTTAAATATTGAATATATGTATTGACTTGAGTTTTCTAGCAAAGCCATATAAGGCATCTTAACATTCTAAATGTGATGTCATGACTTCAGCTTGACATCAAAGCAAACCACACCAGTAATGTCATGACTAGAGCTTTGTATCAATTTAAAGCAATAGCAGCATGACAATAATAGATAGATGGATGTATGCATAGATAGATAGATAGAGAGATAGATAGATAGATAGATAGATAGATAGATAGATAGATAGATAGATAGATAGATAGATAGATAGATACAAAGATAGATAGATAGATAGATAGATAGATAGATAGATAGATAGAAACTCATGGCAGCTAAAATTTTAAATATTGAATATATGTATTGACTTGAGTTTTCTAGCAAAGCCATATAAGGCATCTTAACATTCTAAATGTGATGTCATGACTTCAGCTTGACATCAAAGCAAACCACACCAGTGATGTCATGACTAGAGCTTTGTATCAATTTAAAGCAATAGCAGCATGACAATAATAGATAGATGGATGTATGCTTAGATAGATAGATAGATAGATAGATAGATAGATAGATAGATAGATAGATAGATAGATAGATAGATAGATAGATAGATAGATAGATAGATAGATAGAAACTCATGGCAGCTAAAATTTCAAATATTGAATATATGTATTGACTTGAGTTTTCTAGCAAAGCCATA